>NC_079441.1:69985817-70048317 GCF_903798145.1 Danio aesculapii | reverse complement strand
TGTGAGTGAGTGTGTGTCTGTGTGTCTTTCTGTAGGTGTGTGTGTCCATTTGTCTGTGCACGTGCGTGCGTGCGTGCGTGTGTGTGTAAGTAAATGTGAGTGTGTTTCTGTGTGTGTGTCTGTGCGAGAGAGTGTGTGTGTGTGTGAGAGAGAAACTGCGAGTGCTTATGCATGCGTGTGTGTGTCTGTCCGTGTGTGTGTGTGTGTGCATACGTGTGTCTCTGTCTGTGTGTGCGAGTATGTGTCTGTATATGTGTTTTTGCGCGAGTGTTTGTGCATGCGTGTGCGCATGAGTGTTTGTGCATGCGCGTGTGTGTCTGTCCGTGTGTGCAAGAGTGTTTGTGCATGCGTGTGTGTGCTTGTCCGTGTGAGCATGTGATTGTATGCATGAGTGTTTGTGCATGCGTGTGTGTGTAAATGTTTGTGCATGCGTGTGTGTAAGTGTTTGTGCATGTGTGTGTTTGTATGTGTGTGCCTGTGTGTTAGTGACTGTGTCTGTCTGACTGTGTGCGCTTGTGTGTCTGTATGTATATGTGTGTATGTGGATGTATAGATGACGGTCCTGCTGTTGGCTCTCATTGGGTGGTCCTGAGCACTCTCTGATTTGCATCAGGAGTATTAAAGTTAAGCATCCTCCCTCTTTCAGACATATGGGATCAAGTAGACACTCTGGAAGTAAACAGTAAAGACCACATGCCATCATTCTGCGCGCCGCCCCTGCAAAAGCACAACATGGCATCTTTCAGCGTCACCTCCGAGGGAGACGTGTTTACTGTTTACAGCATCTTTGATATCTGCTGTTGTCTCATCTGCTAATTGCATCTTTTCTTGCTGCGTTCACATGCGCATACTAATGCACACTCACACTGCTGCTGAGCGCTGGACGTCTCAACCCAAGACATGAAGACTCTGCTTTTTTTTTTAAATGTAATTGTTTTGTTTTGTTTTTGTTTAGCTTACACACACAGCACCATTCACATTAACATTGTGAATTCATGTAATTTGTAAAAAACTAATTGGATTTGCGAAATATGAACTGCGTTTTGAATTTTCGAATTGTGTTTTGTGATTTTATGAATTGTTTTGACTTTACGAATAGGATTTGCATAGTTACAAACTGCGTTTAGACTTTAAAAATAAAGTTTTAAATTCATGAATTGGATTTTGTGTACTTATGAATTGTGTTTGAATTGACTAATTGAATTTGCACATTGAATTTGCACTGTTTTGAAATTATGAATTGGATTTGCATATTTATGAAAAGTGTTTTAAATTTATGAATTGGATTTGCATATTTATGAACTGTGATTTGAATTTATTAATTGGATTTGCATATTTATGAACTGTGTTTTGAATTTACGAATTGTATTTGCGTATTTATGAACTGTTTTGAATTAAAAATTGGATTTGCCTATTTGCGAACTGCGTTTGACTTGACTTAAATTGTTTTGAATTCATAAACCGGATTTCATGTACTTGCAAATTGTGTTTGACTTGAATATTTGAATTGATTTGCATATTTATGAACCATGTTTTGACTTTACGAATATGATTTGCATAGTTACAAACCGCGTTTTGACTTGACAATATGTGTTTTGAATTCATGAATTGGATTTTGTGTACTTACGAATTGTTTGAATTGACAAATTGGATTTGCACATTTATGAACTGAATTTGGAATGTATGAATTGGATTTGAATATTTATGAAGTGTTTTGAATTTACAAATTGGATTTGCATATTTATGAAATGTATTTGAATTTACAAATTAGATTTGCATATTTATGAACTGTGTTTTGACTTTACGAATTGGATTTGCCTAGTTACAAACTGCATTTTGACAATGTTTTTTGAATTCATGAATTGGATTTTGTGTACTTACGAATTGTTTGAATTTACAAATTGGATTTGCATATTTATGAACAGTGTTTTGAATTTATGAATTGGATTTGCATATTTATGAACTGTGTTTTGAATTTACGAATTGTATTTGCGTATTTATGAACTGTTTTGAATTTAACAAATTGGATTTGCCTATTTGCGAACTGCGTTTTGACTTTACAAAGAGTTTTGAATTCATAAATCGGATTTCGTGTACTTGCGAATTGTGTTTGAATTGAATATTTGAATTGATTTGCATATTTATGAACCTTGTTTTGACTTACGAATAGGATTTGCATAGTTACAAACCGCGTTTTGACTTTACAAACTGTGTTTCGAATTTATGAATTGGATTTTGTGTACTTACGAATTGTGTTTGAATTGACAAATTGGATTTGCATATTTATGAACAATGTTTAGAATTTATGAATTGGATTTGCATATTTATGAACAGTGTTTTGAATTTACGATTTGGATTTGCATATTTATGAAATATATTTGAATTTACAAATTAGATTTGCATATTTATGAACTGTGTTTTGACTTTACGAATTGGATTTGCATAGTTACAAACTGCGTTTTGACTTTACAAAATGTGTTTTGAATTCATGAATTGGATTTTGTGTACTTACGAATTGTTTGAATTGACTAATTGGATTTGCACATTTATAAATTATGAATTGGATCTGCATATTTATGAAGAGTGTTTTAAGTTTACGGATTGGATTTGCGTATTTACGAATGTATAACCAAAATACAGCGTAGTTATCTGATTACAATCAAAGACTATAGAATGCGCAAGATATGTCACTCATATAGTTTAACGGTCAATATGGTGAATGAAGCCCCGCCTACTAGTGCAGGAGCCAATCATTGATTACTATAGACTGGCGTTTTTCCAGGGGAGAAGCTCAGACCACAAGTGCACTTTTATGACAGTTTATGTGGTCAACAAACACACTGGAATCTCAGCGAATACTTGCTTATATTTGGTCCATGCGGTTTCCAATAGGTCTTCTGCAGTATTGGTGATGATTTGGGATATGGTAAACTGCTATTTTACGGACATTTCTATTTTAATTTGTTACCTTAATTTTACTTGAAAATGCACAAAATAAAATGTTGTTAGTCATTTAACCAATCTCTTCCTTATTTCACTCACACCAGTGTTATTGTAGTATTGTAATATTGCAGTTATTAGCATTATTGTCTGTTGTGTATTTGTTTTTTTTATAATAATATTTTTCTTTCTTTCTTTAGTTGTCTTCAGGCGATGAATCAGGAATTGCTCCCTGCCCTGTTAAAGGAGTCGCGTCTCATCCATTTCCAACAGTTCAAATGAGGTCACAGAATGGAAACGTGGTAGGTGGGCATTATTATTTGACTTGGTAATCAGCCAATCACAGTAACTCAAAACCACTGGCTCCTCCCAAATTCCCAGCACACTATAAGACCTCGTTGAGAACACAACAAACTCAACTCAGGCTTCACCAGTTGATGTCGCAATTGGTAATATTTGTTTAGTTGAGGTTTTTTTTATACCATTTTTCTAATCCAACTTTTTTGAGGACGTACACGTAGCTGGTGCACAAACACACTGAAACAAACACACACACACTCACATACGCTCACCGCAATCCCCCTGGGCTGCATTTAGGTCAACTGGGATTTTCTGCAGACTGTAAATTCTGCCATGTCACGCAGAGCCGTGAATCTCTCTCTCTCTCTCTCTCTCTCTCTCTCTCTCTCTCTCTCTTTATATATATCGCTCGCTCTCTGTTTTCTCATTCACACTCTCTTCTTCCACCTCTCAAACTGTGGCAGCACAGAGAATATGTATCTAACAGATATAACACCACAACGCTGGACCTCTATCTTTATCTTTCACCGCCCTCCTGTCAGCATATGGATCAAGGAGAGAAAGAGACGAACTAAAGAGTAAAACACTGACACATTACAGTAATTCAGCTATAAATGTGTGAGGCATGCCATTCTTGACTGTAAGCCTTGCACTGAATCGATTCATTGGATTTGCTCTTTATTTTTTTAAGGTAAGTGGTTCCAAACTATTTATATTGGCTGAATTTAAACAAACTAATTAAGTTACATTTAATTTGTTTGTTTAAATTCAGCCCATATTAATTGTTTGCAACTACTTACCTTAAAATATTTAGTAAATCCAGTGAACATTTTTTTTTTCACTGTGCTAATTGTGAACATTGTGTATAATGAATTGTTTATTTGATTGCCGTTTCCTCTCACAAACGCTACACTCCTCTATTATTTATTATTATTTTTTATCATAGAACCACACGTGTAATGTGAAGTGACGCTGATAAGGGAGGTGCGGATCCAAATGCAGGTTTATTGAGAATGGTCAGGCAAGCAACGGTCAACACAGGGGCAAACATGTAAACAGGCAATCCAGAGTCGTGGTCATAAAACAGGCAGATTGTCAACAGGCCGGCAGCAAACAACATGAACCAACAAAACAAAGTGAGGGTCAGAAACAAGGCGAGGAAAACGTGTTGTGATGTTCACAATACTGTTTAACAAGACTCAGCAACCGTGTGTGTGTGTGTGCGTGTGTGTGTGTGCTGTCTTTAAAGCCAATCTACTCAGTCTTTGAGCAGCTCCCAGCTGTGTAAGTGTAATCAGTTGTGATCTGGAACAGGTGTGTGTTTGTGTGGTGCATGACTGGACCTTGTAGTCCATATACCTGCAGATTTGTAGTCCATTAGCGATCTGCACAGGCTCTTGTAGTCCATATACCAGCAGATTTGTAGTCAATTAGCGATCTGTACAGGCTCTTGTAGTCCATATACCAGCAGATTTGTAGTCTATTAGCGATCTGCACAGGCTCTTGTAGTCCATATACCAGCAGATTTGTAGTCTATTAGCGATCTGTACAGGCTCTTGTAGTCCATATACCAGCAGATTTGTAGTCTATTAGCGATCTGCACAGGCTCTTGTAGTCCATATACCAGCAGATTTGTAGTCTATTAGCGATCTGCACAGGCTCTTGTAGTCCATATACCAGCAGATTTGTAGTACATTAGTGATCTGCACAGGCTCTTGTAGTCCATATACCAACAGATTTGTAGTCCATTAGCAATCTGCACAGGCTGGATCATTGGTGATCACAACAGCACGGTGGCTCAGTGGCTAACACTGTCGCCTCACAGCAAGAAGGTCACTGTTCCCGGCTGGGCCAGTTGAAATTTCTGTGTGGAGTTTACATGTTCTCCCTGTGTTGATGTGGGTTTCCTCCGAGTGGTCCGGTTTCCCCCACAGTCCAAACACATGCGCTATAGGTGAATTAAAAAAGTACATTGGCCGTAGTGTATGAGTGTGTGTGTGAATGTGAGAGTGTATTGGTGTTTCCCAGTACTGGGTGTCAGCTGGAAGGGCATCTGCTGTGTAAAACATATGCTGAAATACTTGCTGTTTCATTCCGCTGTGCCTGAAATAGAGACTAAAGGCTGATTTATACTTCTGCGTCAAGTGCACGCATATACTCTGGCACAGTCTTCGCACAGCCACTTAGCCCTCACCGTGGCTGACGCCAATGCTGACCTCTCAAAAAAATGTAACTACATGTCGCAACGATTGTGATTGGTCAGCTTGGTAGCTGTGACCAGTGTGGGCGGGACCGAGAGCTGCGCCAACTCATTGGAGTGAGTGTTTACAAGTGTTGAGTCCGGTGAAGTATCTCTAAATGGAAACTTTTGTTTTGTGTTTACCTTATGATTAAAGTTGTTGCACATCCGCCGGTTTCCGCACCTGAATGAGCGAGGTTTAGCTACTTGCACATTAGGGTAGCGTTCAGAAAAAACAAAACACCAACAAAGAAACTCGACACAGAGGAACAAAGCCTAATGCTAGCTAGCGTTTCTGAAATGTTATTGCAGAGCAACACAGACAGCACGCAGAAGTAAAAATGCATGACTACGCACAAGGCAAGCGTCGTGGGTCACGATGCTTACTCATCGCAGAAGTATAAACCAGCCTTAAGAATGAATGAACCTCGTTAAGTGAAGTTTATTTATAAACTAATTTCGAGAGAATCGCGTGCTTATGATTGCTTGCGGCGTGTCCTGCATTATCCAATTTATGATTTACCAAACAGACGATTCCTAAGCCACTATAAATACCCTAAGTTCCATATCACAGCCATCTTTGTTTTGAAGAATCCCCCTTTCCACCCCTACTCCTCCTCCTTTCCTTGATGGGTGGCACTGTGGCCCAGTGGTTCACACTGTTGCCTCACAACAAGAACGTCACTGGTTATAGTCCTTACCAAGCCAGTCAACATTTCTGTGCGAAGTTAAACGTTCTCTCCATGCTCACATGGGTTTTCCCGAGTTCCCCAGTTTCCTCCCACCATCCAAAAACATGCAAGTTAATATAATGGACTAATGCAAATCGGCACCATAGACGTGCTCCTATTAAGTAGTCATCTCTTAAGAGTAATCACTATGTGTTCATTAGCTACTAAAGCAGGGGAGTTCTCGAGATCTACCTGAGCTCAAACTCCCCTCTCGCCTTGCAAACAGGAGAGAGCCCCAGGCTCGAGGATCTTATGAGCTCAGGGCTCTCTCTCGGGACAGCATGCCAAACAAGCTTTATAATCAATAATCAGCTAAGTGTGAACTCTTGAAAGTAGTTAAACTACTAGTTAAACAGGTCAGTTTTTTCATTTTGAATCCATTCAGGCAATCTCCGGGTCTGGCTGGGCCACTTTTAGCTTAGCTTAGCATAGGTCATTGAATTTGATTGGACCATTAGCATCTTGCTCAAAAATTATGAGCGTTTCACAGATTAGTTCCAACAGTTTAGTTCCAACCCTAATTAACCACACCTGATCAAACTAATCGAGTCCTTCAGGCTTGTTTGAAATCTACAGGTAAAGCTACGGTCACACCGGGCTTTGTGTGTTTGAAATTCTGTCGTGCGGCGCTGCGAAAAGGGGCGGGATTAAACAAGATGATTAGACATTAAAAAAGCGAGCGATCGCTCCATGTTTTACATTTCTGTCCAGAGAGGTCCTGTTTTGATCCTCGATTGGTCTCACGCAGTCAAGTGATGCGATTTCGCAGGTTAGAGTTCACCAAGCTTGAACTTTGCACCGCAGCAACATGCGAAACTTGACGCATAACCCTGCGTTTCCAGTCTGACGCATTCACGTGCGTATGAATGGAAGTCTATGGGAGGAAAAGTCCAGTGTGACCACAGCTTTCAGTGTGTTGGAGCAGGATTAGAACTAAACTATGCAGGGCTGCGACCCTGTAGGAAGTCATCTGAGTTTGACACCCTTGCTGTAGTAGTTAATGTATCTGCATCATATACCAAGACTAGAACCTATTCTTATTTTGGCGTAATAATCAAGGATTTTTGAGAAAATAGTTTTGAAAAAATTAAAACTGCTTTTATTCTAGCCAAAATAAAACAAATAAGACTTTCTCCAGAAGAAAAAATATTATAGGAAATACTGTGAATTTTTTTTTTGCTCCATTAAATATCACTTGAAAAATATTTGAGAAAAATAATAAATATTTCAAGGGAGGGCTAGTAATTTTGATGGTTGAAGTGTGTGTGTTTGATGGCTCCTTTTCCATGCATGGTTGTAAACCGGCACACGATCCACATCATTAATAAAAAACAGCGCATGTGGAAGTGCACGGCCTCGTCCATTAAAACATGAACGCTAACATCTGCAATGTCAAAGAAGGCTGGAGGATGCATACCAGTGCACTGAGTCTTGTGATTGAAGTCAATGGGTTGAACAGAGAGAATTTCTGAAGTTGTAGAACTGAGAAGTTTTACCCGCAGGGCACAGATCCGCCACGTGCACCGGCCAAAGTGCCCATTACTAATGCATATGTACAGTTGAAGTCAAACTTATTAACTTAATTTTTTTTCTTTTTGAAATATTTACCAAATGATGTTTAACAGAGCAAGGAATTTTAGACAGTATTTCAGATAATATTTTTTCTTCTGGAGAAAGTCTTATTTGTTTTATTTCGGCTAGTTCTTAATTTTTTAAAACCATTTTAACGTCAATATTACTAGCCCCCTTAAGTAATATTATTGTTTTTGATTGGCTACAGAACAATTATACAATGACTTGCCTAATTACCCTAACTTTTCTAATTAACCTAGTTAAGCCTTTAAATGTCACTTTAAGCTGAATACTAGTATTTTGAAGAATATCTAGTCTAATATTATTTACTGTCATCATGGCAAAGACAAAATAAATCAGTTATTAGAAATGAGTTATTAAAACTATTATGTTTAGAAATGTGTGAGCAATCTAATTTAAACACACAGCAGAACTGTAATCTTTGAACAGGCTTGCCTCTTGGCACTTTACTAACATCTTTACCTTCTTGTCTAAATGCAAATCTCATTTAATTGTAAATGACCACTAAACCACACGGCTTACGAGGTCGTAACCCTTTTAGACCTGTCAACAAAATAAGCTGCTGTCTATTAAGTAGGTACTGAGCCTCCGGCACAAACTTTAGTCATTACTCAATTCATCTTTATTTCTATAGCGCTTTTACAATGTAGATTGTGTCAAAGCAGCTTAACATAGAAGTTGTAGTAAATTAAAACAGTGTCAGTCCAGTTTTCAGAGTTGAAGTTCAGTTTAGTTTAGTTCAGTGTGGTTTAATTTTCACTGTTGAGAGTCCAAACACTGAAGAGCAAATCCATTGATGCATTATTAGAGATGTATTCATCTTGTCAACATTTTATTGTTTACATTCTAATATTATTTTACACTTACATCTGAGCATGTCATTAAGAAACTTAATAAAGCTAACTTACTTAACTACGCCCCTCCAACTGTCAAACAACAAACAGAAATGGTGAGAAGGAAGTGTAGGTTGTAATAACTCTCCTGAAACACTTCATTCATGTTCATGTGCATTCATTCATTTTCTTTTTTTAATCAGTTTAGTCATCAGGGGTCGCCACAGCGGAATGAACCGTCAACTTATCCAGCATATGTTTTACACATCGGATGCTCTTCCAGCTGCAACTCATCACTGGAATACACCCATGCACACTTATTCACACACATACATTTCAGCCAATTTAGCTTACCCAATTCACCTATACCACATGTCTTTACACTGTGGGGGAAACATCCGGAGGGAACCCACGCCAACATGAGGAGAACATGCAAACTCTACACAGAAATACCAACTGATCCAGCTGAGGCTCGAACCAGCGACCTTCTTGCTGTGAGGTGACAGCGCTACCCACTGCGCCACTGTGCCGCTCCAAACTAGGATGAATTAGCATGTTGCTAGTATGGTTAGTATGTTTATTAGTATGTGTTTAGTATGAATTGGTATATTGTTAGTATTGATTGGTATGTTTCTAGTATGATTAGTAAGTTGGTATGCTTGTTAGTATGTTTCAAGTATGAACTGGTATGTCATTAGTATGTTTCTAGTATGAATTGGTATGTCATTAGTATGTTTCTAGTATGAATTGGTATGTCATTAGTATGTTTCTAGTATGAATTGGTATGTCATTAGTATGTTTCTAGTATGAATTGGTATGTCATTAGTATGTTTCTAGTATGAATTGGTATGTAATTAGTATGTTTCTAGTATGAATTGGTATGTCATTAGTATGTTTCTAGTATGAATTGGTATGTCATTAGTATGTTTCTAGTATGAATTGCTATGTCATTAGTATGTTTCTAGTATGGATTAGTATGCTGTTAGTATTTCCAATGTAAAGCCAATGGCAGTTTTTTTTTTTTGTCGATGGGACAGTTGCTAGGGTGTCGTAAGTAGTTGCTAGGGTGTGGCTAGTAAGTTGAAAGTTCATCAATTATTGGCAGATTGGTAGTCTGAGTTAAATGTGCCCAAAATTAAGTCTGTATGACAGCGTGGTGCAAAGTTATGAGGTCACAAAATTTGGTCCAATGTTAATTCAATGGGACTTTTCCGAATTTTTTAGGTCAGTTTTTTTTTTGGAAAACCGTAAGTCGGATCAGTTGGAAAAGATATAGCAACTTAATTCGGTATAGTTTAAAGGTTTGGAGCTAGTTTGGTGGTTGTATGAAGGGTCTAGGAGGAGATGCATTCTTAAAATAGTCTAAGAAGAAGTTTATGTAGTATAACTTGCTCAAGCCATCATAACAAAAGTCTCGACAATGTCTGGTTCACACAGACTTTAAATGTTCCTCAACAGAATCGTCAATCCCAATAAACAACCTTTATTTTTTTACAAATGTATATTGACAGAATAAAACATCTTAAGGGAAAATATTCTCCTTTATTAAGAGCGTATTCTCAATCAATCACTGGAAACTAAAGACCCTGGTTAATAGTGAACTAGAGACTGTGACAAACCGAGCGAGGTCCATTAATCACGGTGTAAAAAAAGCCATTGGGTTAATGTCAGGGCAAGGCTTTTTACCAATACTCACCTGCTCCATTCCACATTATATGCCAAGAGTATCCTGTGAGCAAGGCCAAGCAGACCATGCACCGTCCTGGAGCTGATATTTTTTCACTGGAGGCATCGGGCCCAGACTCTTGAGTTCGATATGAGGTCTCCGTGCAAGCAGAAGGTCTGTCTGGTAACCTCCATAATAGGAATTGGCACATTGGTCTGAGCCAGACCAACATTCCAGCCCAGTGCACCATGGGAAATCACTGTGCATTTGAGTGTTTGTTCACGTGTGAGGGGTTTTAAGCAGAAGGATGCAGTTTGCGAATGTTCCTCTGAGTTAGAACCCTCTGGGTGTGGATGCACGAGGCAGGTCAAAAGTGTATATCCTTACTTTCTTACACTGAATTGATGTTCTGCATCCTGTTTGCCATCTCATTTCAGAAATAGGGATCAAACTAGGATATAAACTGTCATGCTATTTTAAAGTTTTGTTCGTAAGGTCTTCAAGATCATCAGCGCTACATTTCATGTAGTTGCAGCTCATTTTTTTTATATAATGGATTTGAGCTCAATCTGTTTTGGTAATTTCTCATTACCACATATTTGCTTATCACTTCTTATTTGGTATTTTTTAAAACACTGTATAATGGACAGAAAATTTGCTGTCACTGTTATTGTGACAATTTCTCATCTTTTGTGAAGGTGTATGCAAATTGGATTTGATTAACAGTGAATTTGAGGAAAGGAAAGGAAAGGAAAGGAAAGGACAAAAGTTCCAAAATAAGATTTTAGGAAAAAAGTGGATTTAGGAAAAGGGAATTTAGGAAAGTAAATTCATGTTAGGAAATAAAATGAAATGAAAGGAAAGACAAAGATTCCGAAGTGGTGGTTTAGGATAAAATATGGAATTAGGAAAAGAAAGTTGAGGAAAGGAAAGGAAAGTTTAGGAGAGGAAAGGAGAGTTTAGGAGAGGAAAGGAGAGTTTAGGAAAGGAAAGTTTAGGAGAGGAAAGGAAAGTTTAGGAGAGGAAAGGAAAGTTTAGGAAAGGAAAGTTTAGGAGAGGAAAGGAAAGTTTAGGAAAGGAAAGTTTAGGAGAGGAAAGGAGAGTTTAGGAGAGGAAAGGAGAGTTTAGGAGAGGAAAGAAAAGTTTAGGAAAGGAAAGTTTAGGAGAGGAAAGGAAAGTTTAGGAGAGGAAAGGAAAGTTTAGGAGAGGAAAGGAAAGTTTAGGAGAGGAAAGGAAAGTTTAGGAAAGGAAAGTTTAGGAGAGGAAAGGAAAGTTTAGGAAAGGAAAGTTTAGGAGAGGAAAGGAAAGTTTAGGAAAGGGAAGTTTAGGAGAGGAAAGGAAAGTTTAGGAGAGGAAAGGAGAGTTTAGGAGAGGAAAGGAGAGTTTAGGAGAGGAAAGGAAAGTTTAGGAGAGGAAAGGAAAGTTTAGGAGAGGAAAGGAAAGTTTAGGAAAGGAAAGTTTAGGAGAGGAAAGGAAAGTTTAGGAAAGGAAAGTTTAGGAGAGGAAAGGAAAGTTTAGGAAAGGGAAGTTTAGGAGAGGAAAGGAAAGTTTAGGAGAGGAAAGGAAAGTTTAGGAAAGGAAAGTTTAGGAGAGGAAAGGAAAGTTTAGGAAAGGGAAGTTTAGGAGAGGAAAGGAGAGTTTAGGAGAGGAAAGGAGAGTTTAGGAGAGGAAAGGAAAGTTTAGGAGAGGAAAGGAAAGTTTAGGAAAGGAAAGGAAAGTTTAGGAAAGGGAAGTTTAGGAGAGGAAAGGAAAGTTTAGGAGAGGAAAGGAAAGTTTAGGAGAGGAAAGAAAAGTTTAGGAAAGTAAAGGAAAGTTTAGGAAAGGAAATGAAAGGAAAGTTTAGGAGAGGAAAGGAAAGTTTAGGAGAGGAAAGGGAAGTTTAGGAAAGGAAAGTTTAGGAATGGGAAGTTTAGGAAAGGAAAGGAAAGTTTAGGAGAGCAAAGGAAAGGTAAGGAAAGGAAAGTTTAGGAGAGGAAAGGAAAGTTTAGGAAAGGGAAGTTTAGGAGAGGAAAGGAAAGTTTAGGAGAGGAAAGGAAAGTTTAGGAGAGGAAAGGAAAGTTTAGGAGAGGAAAGGAAAGTTTAGGAGAGGAAAGGAAAGTTTAGGAAAGGAAAGGAAAGTTTAGGAAAGGAAAGGAAAGGAAATGAAAGGAAAGTTTAGGAGAGGAAAGGAAAGTTTAGGAAAGGAAAGAAAAGTTTAGGAAAGGAAAGTTTAGGAGAGGAAAGGAAAGGTAAGGAAAGGAAAGTTTAGGAGAGGAAAGGAAAGTTTAGGAAAGGGAAGTTTAGGAGAGGAAAGGAAAGTTTAGGAGAGGAAAGGAAAGTTTAGGAGAGGAAAGGAAAGTTTAGGAGAGGAAAGGAAAGTTTAGGAAAGGAAAGGAAAGTTTAGGAAAGGAAAGGAAAGGAAATGAAAGGAAAGTTTAGGAGAGGAAAGGAAAGTTTAGGAAAGGAAAGAAAAGTTTAGGAAAGGAAAGTTTAGGAGAGGAAAGGAAAGGTAAGGAAAGGAAAGTTTAGGAAAGGAAAGAAAAGTTTAGGAAAGGAAAGTTTAGGAGAGGAAAGGAAAGGTAAGGAAAGGAAAGTTTAGGAGAGGAAAGGAAAGTTTAGGAAAGGGAAGTTTAGTAGAGGAAAGGAAAGTTTAGGAAAGGAAAGTTTAGGAATGGGAAGTTTAGGAAAGGAAAGTTTAGGAGAGGATAGGAAAGTTTAGTTAAAAATATGGATTTAGGAAACAAAAGTTTGAGAAAGTTTAGGCAATAAAAACTTAGGAAAGGAAAGTTTAGGAAAGGGAAATAAAAAATTAAAGGAAATTTTAGGAAAGGAAAGGAAAAACAAAGTTTTAAAATAGGGGGTTGTGTAAAAAACAAGGACTTAGGAAAGTAAATGTGCATTCAGAAAAAGAAAAATGGATTTAATAAAGACATTACAAGGCAAGTGGCCAACTATGGTATCCCATACTCTAAAAATGACTAAATCTAAATAAAAAAGCTTTCATGTAAACCTCTTGAACAAGACCAGAGAACAAAATCAGGAAGAATTTAAACAGTATCACAGAAGCATTTTATGAAGAAGACTGCCGTACAGAGCCAGATTTATGCATAGGAATTCTAGACATCTGCCCACGCTCGCAACTTTCAGGAGGGCCCAGTTACAAAGAGAAAAAATACACACATACACACACACACACATATATATATATATATATATATATATATATATATATAGGTCAGAATTATTAGCCCCCTTTGAATTTTTTTTTCTTTTTTTAAATGTTTCCCAAATGATGTTTAACAGATGTTTAAGGAAATTTTCACAGTATGTCTGAAAATATTTTTTCTTCTGGAGAAAGTCTTATTTGTTTTATTTCAGCTAGAATAAAAGCAGCTTTTAATTTTTTTAAATCCATTTTAAGATCAATATTATTAGCCCCTTTAAGCTAATATTTTCTTGATGGTCTACAGAACAAACCATTACTGCCTAGTTAACCTAATTAACCTAGTTAAGTCTTTAAATGTCTCTTTAAGCTGTATAGAAGTGTCTTGAAGAATATGTAGTCTAATATTATTTACTGTCATCATGGCAAAGATAAAATAAATCAGTGATTAGAAATGAGTTATTAAAACTATTATGATTAGAAATGTGTTGAAAAAAATCTGCTCTCCATTAAACCGAAATTGGGGAAACAAATAAATAGGGGGGCTAATAATTCAGACTTCAACTATATATATATATAGGGCATCAAAAATGTAATTGTGCACATGTCACAGTATGCATTACACAAAACTTTCGAGACTCTATTGTGTGCCTATTACATTCCCACACCTCCAGTATGCATCCTCTGATGTAAGTGTAGGTGTATGAAACGGGTCACCGAGTGCATGCATTTGTTTGGTCCCATGTTTGTCTGCTATTTCAAGTGCATGCGAGTGTTTCACGATTGCTCGGTGCTTATTTAAAGTATGCATGTTCAACTCTTTACCCACCCCCAAAACTGCCATGCTCTTTCCATTTGCATTCGCTCTCGGCTTTTAAACCGCGAGCATCTTCACGTGTTCTCGTCCTACTACTTTACTCCCTTGGTGAAATAAGGGTTTCTCTCTCTCCCTTTACCTCCTTTCTTGCTCTTCTTGTTTTCTCAAGCCGGTTGTTGCGATGCTGCATAACAATAACAAGCTGGAGTGTGTCTGTCTGAGACTAATGCCTGTAAACACAGGTTTCTGCACTTCTCCACTGAGACGCATTTTAAGCGTCCTCAAAAAACGTGTTCTCCGCACATAATCTGAAAAACACACTCGCTTTTTAGAGCTTTTGGCTATTTTAGGAGAAATGTGATGATGAGTGAAAAATAGGATGAATAGTACAACAACAAATGATGAAATTAATTGCAATCAACTTTAATTCCAAGTTACGCAAAATATTTTAAGCTCCTTTTTTGCTTGATGTCGGTCTAAAACTTGAACGGTTTAGATATTAATAGCATTACTGTTCAACATAGGCTCATTGTGACAATGAAGTCCCGTTTGCATTTCTGGAGAGTGCGAATTATGTAGCCAGAGCTACGTATTGCTGAATTTCATCTTTAAAATGAACGATATGGGATGGTATGACGCCGCTGACGGCTTCTGTTTGTTTTCGCGCTACCAGATGACCGCTTACCTCCGTGTGGACGGCTTTTCCGCTGTTACCAGTTTGCCCAGATGCACACCGTGTACGCTGCCAGACTTGAGACACAGAGAGTTGACCATGACAATGGCGTTTGAGCTCGGCGCTTGACAAAAACAAAAAGACTAAAAATAAAACAAACAAGTAAATAACAGGGTGAGAATGTGGTAAAATCTGAAAATGTGGTAAAAAATCAGGCAATCAATTTTCTTTTTCTGAATTGCTTTTGAAAACACTGTCAGTTTGGTTTAGTGAAGGGGTTAGGGGGAGTTGATCGATTGGTCAGTCAGTCAGTCAGTCGACAGCGGCCTCTGGTGGATTTACATGAGAAAAGCAGGCGCAAACGGCACACTGAGAAATTAGAGATCTCTGAAAGTGTACACAGCGGCCTCTGGTGGATTCGCGAAAACTGAAGAAAAAAAAAAGTACCTCCTGGGACGTATTTCACACTCTACAGAAATGTATACAAGGGTACGTTGCAGTTATTAGCCTAGGTTGTTACTGTTGGTTATATTTATTATTAGGGATGCAAACTCTTCTTAACACTTCAAAAAAAAGCTTTCTTACTTAGATATTTTTGTCTTATTTATCGTCCAGATATCTATAAATTCTTAAATCAAGAAGCATTTTCCAGACAAACCAAAAAATGTCTTGTTTTTCGAAATAATATGCCAAAATCAAGTGAGTATTTTGTTCAAATTAGCTAAATAATTTGCCAATGGAGTAAGCAAAATAATCTTGTATTTCTTTTTGACGTGAGATTATTTTTCCTACCCCATTGGCAGATTTTATTTTGTTTTTCACTTAATTTTGACATATTATTTCTTAAAACATGCAAGACCACTGTAGGAGTGGGTTTTAAACCACAGCGGTTCGAACTGTAGTTCTGCCGAATGACTAAAAAGTTATCAGTATTGATGGTAAAAAACTGTACATTCTAGTCAAACCATTCTTCTGCAATCTTATATCAGTATTAATAGCTATAAATGTGGGAGAGCGTTGATATTATGTGATTGTATTGTATTGCAATATGGAACAGTTAAGTGTTGATGTTAAATCAAAAGTAATTCACAAATACTTGATAATGAGATGATTTAATGACAATAACTTGCTATGGTTACAACTGAATTAATTACAAAATAACTGTATAAAATGATCAAATATGAAATGATTAAACATATGATATAAACTGTACCCAGTTTAAATGTTAAATTAAAGTTACCAGAGGTAGAAGGAGAAACACAGGGGGAGGGAGAGAGGGACAAAGAGAGCAGGCCCAGAAGTTAGCCTGATTGCAGTAGAGCCAGAGAAGATTCAGAGGAGGAGAGGAGCAGAGGAGGAAAGCAGACCAGGAAAAGGCAGGCCAGGAAAAGACCCAGAGCAGCGTTTTAGCACCTATTTTGTATCTTTCTTGACCATGTGATTAAAGCCCAAATGCTGAGACATTCAAACTGACCAATCAACATGTGACCACATCGTAAAACCCCCAAAGTCCACAGACCAGGCCCTGATCTTATCAGTATCTGCCTTTGGAGTCAGTATGGAGCTTCTTTGGTGAAAGACATGTTTTTTTATATAAACCAATGCAGAGGTTTGGATAGAGGTTTGGAACCACTTGATGGTTAGTAAATAGTGAATAGATTGTCATTTTTGGGTAAACTATAAACTAACAAGCTGCATTCATTCATTTTACTTAGACTTAGTCCTTTTATTCATCAGGGGTTGCCACAGTGGAATGAACCGCCAACTTATCCAGCATATGTTCTACAAAGCGGGTGCCCTTCCAGCCACAACCCAGTACTGGGAAACACCCATACGCGCTCACATTCTCACACACACACACACCGAAAACAGGAGCTCCTGGAGGAAACCAACTCCAACACCGGGAGAACATGCAAACTCCACACAGAAATGCCAACTGACATAGCCGAGACTCGAACCAGCGACCTTCTTGCTATGAGGCGACAGTGCTAACCACTAAGCCGCTATGCCGCCCATATACCTCTCAATGTACTGGATGTGAATAAACAGAGAACGCTTGGGAATCACAAAATACAGAAACTAGTGCGATAGGGTGTTGTAACCTGCATATGAACTCAGTCTAATAGAGATAATGGTATAAAACTACGTCAGTAATGTTTGTCTTTTCAAATGTTTGTCTTTTCTGTGACTTTCTGTCCTGCATTCTGTCCCACGTGACACCTGAATGCACAGTTTGTACACGTTTACTTTGAACACCACTAATAAGAATTTGCTGTCACATGTTTTGAGGTCAAGTAAGGTGATGGTATCGATTCACTTATTTATGCCAAAGGCATCACTACACGCAATCTTTCACACACAGACACACAGATTTCCATAAGCACGCTTAAACAATCAGCAAGTTAATCAGTAGGCAAATATTTAGGAGCCTTTGAACTTGTTCTAGAAGAAATGTCAGCTGCCTGCCTGTTTTTTTCCCATACTTATCATTCCTATGCTCATGCTGACTAGACATACTGTATGCCTATATTTAATAATTCAATATATTTAATAATGAACACAATATTGATATTGTGGACACTTCAAAATACTTTGAGTAATTATTTATTTAAACTTTCAGAGTGCTTTTAAACAATATTCATTGCATTTGCATTGGTGTTCATAACAGCGCCAAATCCGTTATTATGTAGTTTAATAGTTCAAACATGAAGATTTTCACATGGTAATCTGCTTCATTCATTCATTCATTCATTCATTCATTCATTCATTCATTCATTCTCCTGAACAATTCATTACCTAAACAATGTTATTTTGACGTCCAATAACAATGTGAAATGACGTTGATATTTTGTTGATTTTAGGCTTGGAAAGCGACCAAAATTCAGCATCGAATCAGCATCTTAAACCAACATCATATTGACGTCAAATACTGACATTTATTTGTCAGGTATGGCAACCAAAATCCAACTTCTGATAGACGTCATATTGGTAGTATCCACAAAAAAACATCAAGCTGAAACATCATTAGACATTGATATTTGGTTGTTTTAGGTTGCGTTGGAAATGAACCAAAATGCAATGTATGTCCTATGTTGTACATTGACGTTAGCCTGACGTTTGGTTCTGACAGGTTTTCATTTCCAAACAAAATGCAATGTTCCCACAACGTTGCGGTAGAATGTCAATCTGGCATCCTTTGCCTGCTGGGTTGTTATATAACCTATTAAAGTTACCTTTTTATAGCTTAGGTCAATATCATGACAATAATATATACCATAATAAAAGTTTCTGTGATTAAATCACAACAAGAAAATGTTACACAGAATACCAGCAAAGTCCTTTTAAAGCAAGTCATTTCACTCGGCGGCCATTTTTGAAACGCCTCTCGGGCAGTATGCTCGACTATTCTGTCTGAATGTGGAAACATCAAATTCTCCAAAATTGCTTTCCAAGCTACGATTAAATTCCATATTGGGAATCACTAATGAAATTAAACAACATCTATATCTTTAGTTTCATTTCTAAATGTTTGAATCTCACTTAGGGTTTTCACACCTGCATTATTTAGTTTGGTTGAATCGCACTAGAGTTCATTTTCCCTCTTGGTGCGGTTCGTTTAGGCAGGTGTGAATGCAGCAATCGTACTCGAGTGCGCACCAAAAGTGGACCAAAAAAGCGTACCGAGACCTCCTTGAAAAGGTGGTCTTGGTACGCTTTCAAACAAACCCTGGATCGCTTCGTTTGTGGTGAGAATATGATCCAAAGTAAAACAGGCCCAACCGCAAAAAGTACTGCGCCTTTTGGACTAATCCAGCTGCCGTAGGCTAATGTGCTGTGCATTATGGGGCGTGTAGGAAAAATATTTGTTGACAGCGCTTTACCAACAGAGAGAGAGAAAGGGAAAAACATGACCTGATAGACCTTTGATAATATTTTCACAAGGTGACCATGTCGCAGTTAAGCAAAATTAATTCACGCCTCCTCCTGAAGTGACATGCGATGCATTATAACATTGTTTTCCAGCCGCAGCCGCGCTTCATTCTCGAAATGTATAGTTTTTTTTCCCATACTTATCATTCCTATGCTCATGCTGACTAGACATACTGTATGCCTATATTTAATAATTCAATATATTTAATAATGAACACAATATTGATATTGTGGACACTTCAAAATACTTTGAGTAATTATTTATTTAAACTTTCAGAGTGCTTTTAAACAATATTCATTGCATTTGCATTGGTGTTCATAACAGCGCCAAATCCGTTATTATGTAGTTTAATAGTTCAAACATGAAGATTTTCACATATTAATCTGCTTTATTTATTCATTCGTTCATTCATTCATTCATTCATTCTCCTGAACAATTCATTACCTAAACAATGTTTCCCTCTTGGTGCGGTTCGTTTAGGCAGGTGTGAATGCAGCAATCGTACTCGAGTGCGCACCAAAAGTGAACCAAAAAAGCGTACCGAGACCTCCTTGAAAAGGTGGTCTTGGTACGCTTTCAAACAAACCCTGGATCGCTTCGTTTGTGGTGAGAATATGATCCGAAGTAAAACAGGCCCAACCGCAAAAAGTACTGCGCCTTTTGTACTAATCCAGCTGCCGTAGGCTGATGTGCTGTGCATTATGGGGCGTGTAGGAAAAATATTTGTTGACAGCGCTTTACCAACAGAGAGAGAGAGGGAAAAACATGACCTGATAGAGCTTTGATAATATTTTCACAAGGTGACCATGTCGCAGTTAAGCAAAATTAATTCACGCCTCCTCCTGAAGTGACATGCGATGCATTATAACATTGTTTTCCAGCCGCAGCCGCGCTTCATTCTCGAAATGTATAGTTTGCTTAAAGTGATGTATACAAACTATGTAGTATACTATGAGCAGGAATATAATCAGTCAGTGCAGTCGTAGCTCCACGATAAAAAGCGACATTTTGTGTCTCCCGGTTTGTTTACTTTCTGGAGTTCCGTTGGCATTTTCCCGCACGTGAATTCTGACCAATCGATAAGCAGTTTAGGAAATATGTTCAACCCAGGCTCATTCCGAAAACATAGTCCCGAGTACGTTTAAGCGAACGTTGCGGGGCGGTATGACGCCGTTCCTTTTAGCGCTCGCCGGCTGACCGCTTACCCTCGTGTGGAGGGCTTTCCCACCACAACCAGTTTGTCCGGTTAGCTCGTCCTGTGCGTCGGCCGGTCGCCCAGTCAATCATTCAGCCAGTCGGACAGCCAGACGTTCGTTCGACAGCGGCCTCTGGTGGGTTCACGCGAGAACAGCGCAGGCGCGAACGGCACTCGCGGGAGACGTCCGAGAAGCCAAAAAGGCGCACACAGTGGCCTCTCGCGGATTCGCGAAAACCAAAAACTGCAAAAATACGTACCTCACAGGACGTATTTCGCTGTCTCCAAAAACATCCTCAGGACTACGTTTTCGGAATGAGGCTGGGTTGAATATGTTCAATAACATCTGGCCAATGAGAGATGTGGATTTTGTCACATGACTGCATTTGGAATAGCCTTCCTGATAACGTCCGAGGCTCAGACACACTCTCCCAATTCAAAACTAGATTAAAGACCTATCTGTTCAGTAAAGCATACACTTAGTGCACCACTTAGGGGGCTTCCACACAGGTTATGCGTCTTGTTGATATACACTGTGAACATCAGCTACGCTAATTATTTTCTTTATTCTCCATTTCCACCTGGGGATACTCTTCCCGAGGCCCTCAGACTATGCAGAGTCACTGATTCAATCCAAGACCAACGACGAGATGATCCCAAGGTTTCCATATCCTGGACCTGGCCGAATCCTGAGCAGCTACTGTGATGGTCATGGAAGAGTGGAGAACATGAGACTGATTCCTGTGACGCTCCAGAGACAGACGAGTCTTCTCTGAGGCCAGCTTCCAGCCTCCGCCACTGAGACTGCAGCTCTGTACAAGACGTTTGGTCAGCGGAGAAATTAAAATGGTCGTGCCCAACTGAGCCTGGTTTCTCTCAAGGTTTTTTTTCTTCACTTCCGCCTTTAGTGAAGTTTTTTTTCCCTCTCCGCTGTCGCCACTGGCTTGCATGGTTCGGGATCTGTAGAGCTGCGCATCGTTGGATTTGTCCTTCAATATTTGGACTCTCAGTAGTGATTATTAAACCACACTGAACTGAGCTCAACTGAACTGAACTTAAACACTACAAACTGAATTACACTGTTCCTATTTACTGTGACCTTTTATGTGAAGCTGCTTTGACACAATCTACATTGTATAAGCGCTATACAAATAAAGGTGAATTGAATTGAATTGAATTGCATTTTGGTTCTATTCATCTGGTTCGGACCAAAGCCAACAGTGTGAAAACGACCCAAAGACGGCAGAAAAATGCTACAATGTATCATTTATTGCCCTTGGTCCGGACCAAATGAAGCGAACTACAGATGTGAAAGCACCCTTAAACTCACATCTAGTCCAAGTCCCTTCCTCTGAGAATCGTCAGTCTATAGCTGCTGACTGGCTGCTGTACTAGTAGTGGGTCTTCATTCGCCATATTGACCATTACACTTTTCCCCATTCAAAACTAAACGAGACACGTCTTGTGTACTCTATAGTCTTTAAAATTAAATGAGAAAACAGTGGGCGTGGCTTGTTTTTTCTAAAGCGAGCTGATTGGATGTAGTAAAGTAGGCATTTCATTCAGAAAGATCGGGAAAAGGGTTTGGGCAGAGTTATTATAACTTAACGCACACCTCCACCTCACCATTACTGTTTGTTGTGACAGTTTGAGGGGCGTGGTTAAGTATTTTACCCACTCCCAATACTTCAGACACATAGGTGGTGCATTTTCAGTCCATTTTCAGAGTTCAATTAAAGAATACAAGGGCAAACTTTTTTTTTCTCAATGACATGCACTGATGAATTGTTCACCACAATACTAGCAATGTGAGCTAATGAAATCAGTATGGATGGTTTTGATTTCATTTGTACTTTAAAACTATTTACACTGGCTCTTTAAGTGAGCCAAAGTTCACATGAAGGACAAAAACTTTGACTTCCAGTGGCAGTCATCTGGCCAGTCTGCCTCCTCGCGCAGCTCCGCTTTGGGCCCCTTATCTGATTCCACTCTGCCAAAGCTGCTGTTGACAGCACAGTGCCGGTTTGAAGAACAGCACGTCCATTCTTTGTGACGCCCCCTAATCAGAGAGCCAGAGAAAGAGAGAGAGACACTGCAGAGCTTTATTTTATAATATCCTTCATGTATCTCCAAAGTAAAGACTTTCCTCTGCTGCTTTCCAATGAGAATATCAAGAGCTGCTTGAGGAGGCCTGTGGGTCTTCTTCACAACCTCAGAGTAAAACAAAAAACCCAATCAAAATAGCTAGCTGGAGGGCAACAGAGGGAAAAAAAAACAAGCCCACCACAACATCACAAACAATTCACACTGGAGACAAGTGCAAGAAAGGGACAGTCGAACACAAACCAGAGAAAACACAACACACATGGAGTAGTCTCTAAATCTGACTGTACTCTAATGAGAGCTCATTCCATTAGTTGTAGTTAAGACCAAATAGATGTTATACAATTTAATAAAACAGTTCAACTATTTAATAAAGACATGGTTTTGATATATATGGTGAGTTTGGTATCACTTTAGTTTAATCAAGTATTACTGGCTTATTACATGCCTATTAATAAGATATTAACTGTTTATTAGCACTTATAAAGTCAGATCCTATTCTACGTTCATCACATAGACTGTAAAATATATAGACGTAGTATTCGTGACGTCACCCATAGGTTTCTGAACACTGCAAAAGAAGCTACAAGTAGGCGCGGCCAACCGTCGCCATTTTGTTCGCGTATACAAGTATATAACTTTACTCACATGGGAAACAGAGGCCACGTGAATGGTTTGTGAGCACAATTAAGTGCACACAGCATCCCATATCATCTGATAATTGTAAGAAATAAGTCCAGAAGGCAACTGACTGTGTAATGCCACATAAAACAACACAAAAATACGATGAATATGCCGAGATCAGTGGCTAATCTGCCGGATTCAGCTGAGGTGAAGTGACGGCGACCAGCAAGACCTAGCTGTCACTCAAGTGGCCACGCCCTTAATTATGCAAACTTAATATAACCTAAAATAAAGGAAATGGTTTTTTTCTGTATAGACTGTCATATTGGGGTGATATAAACACACCCAGTGCTTTTTTTTTCAATTTAACAACATAAAAACGGTGGACCAATTGGAGCGGTTTTCAAACCGACCACAACTTTACGTAGGAGAGCGGACCCCCGCCCACCAATATTGATTGACAGGCGCGTCATCATATCCTCAGTTTGTTGATTCACGTCCGCCATTTTCAGCGTGAGTCGAAGCGATATCACTAAAGGAACACCCTTGCTTATTTTTAATTGCAAGGCTCATTGGGCTCAACACAAGATCAATATTCTCCACATTATCGCTCTAATCGGAATTATTGGTTGTATCTTTAGGTAGGTTTGCAAACGTGTGTACTTCTCATCGAGTCTTCTACTTCAGCCGTTTGCATTTCTCGCGATCCCAGAAGCTCCCTGTGATCCTAACTAGCATGCGTTTTAGAATTCTAAACATCGGTTTCTATCAGGGTACACTCAGGTCGACGGCTGGGCGCCGCGGACCGCTGCAGAAACCTATGTTTAGAATTCAAAAATGCGTGGCGCGACGATTCGAGACACTTCATGTATCTGGTGCGCCACAGAGAGTGTCTGGTGTGCCGTGTCGCGGCTTCGAGTGACGCATCCGGTGCCTCAGTCAAAGTTAATTCAGTGTGCGTGGTTATTAGTTTCTGTGTACAAGCTCGGCACTTGAAACTAGCACACAGTTGGCTGTAAAACTGTACAAAGACACAAATGATTTTGTTCTCTCTGCTTGGTCTGTGTCAGAGTCGTACATGTACGACTAAATGCTAAACCTCTCACATCAGCTCCTTCTCGCAGTCTGCCTGTCAGACTCTGTTGCAAACGCAGAGCGGGTGAGCTCATGGCCCCGCCCCCTTGTTACGTTGGCGGGAAGCCGAAACTAATTTACATGTGAAGCAACACACCCTTAAATCAGCGAGCTGTGGACACGCCCCCAACATGACACTTTTTAACACATTATAATAAAACAATCTGAATTGTGTTTTAAACTGAACCTAAACTGGCGCACTCAGAAGAACCATAATATTAATATTAAATCATAAAAAGAGTTAAACTATGTGCCCTTTAAAGGCACAGGCCACAGAAACATCTAGTGTGTTCAAAGCAGAAAAATACAATATTCTGGAAGCTATAATAAATAATCTTATGGGTGTTTTGAGCTGAAACTTTACAGACACATTCTGGAGACACAAAATCTTATCGTAAATCTTGAAAAAGTGGTCAAATCGGTGTCCATTAAAGGACATTTCTGTCAGTCGACAAAAAAGTGCAAGAAAAAACGAACCCTGACACAAATGTAACGAGACAAATTCTCTCTCACAGACTCAAAAATACACACCAACTCAAACTCAATTACTCAGATACTTAACTAATCAGACAAACACACTCGCTTCAGTACACACTCCGATGGCTGATGGTCCTGAAACAGACATAATGTTCCTTGAAAACATTTACCCCCCTCGGCTCCTCTTTCGCTATTTAAAACAACAACACAACAAAAAAAAACAGCCGGGTTCGTGCTGGTGCCGCGGCAGGCAGATTACGCACACAAAGGTTTGAATTGTTAATCTGGCAACACGCGTTAGCGAGTGGTGGGGGGAAATCTCCGCAATAGAGCTTATGTTCTCTCAATAGGGAGTCAGCAGGTCTCCAACTGCGTCCTCTGACTCACCAGTGCCGGTGCAGGGCCAATAACGCTGCAGTCTTTGTTGTACCTAGAGCACATTACGCCACGACACGCTCCCTCTGCGCATCTTCTGAGAGCCGCAGTGGAAAAATGTATGTGGGGGACAGGAGTCTGCGTAGTTTGGGTACAGCTTGTCTCTTGACTAGAGACGGTGTAATATGTGCAAAAGCTTGCAATTAATTGTGAAATTAAAGGCCACCCTGTGCTGAAAAAAAAATATGATTCATTGGATTTACTTAATTGTTTTAGGATATGTAGTTGCAAACAATTTATATGGGCTAAACTTTAAAAATATATATAGTAATGTCAACTTAATTTATTTGTTTAAATTAAGCTCATTTAAATAGTTTGCAGCCACTTCTCTGAAAAAAAAGTTTAGTAAATCTAACGAATCATTCTTTTCAGTGGGTGTTAAGACTTATACAACACAATCTCATGGCAATTCGTAACTTTTTGATTTAGTCGTATGATCTAATTCATACAATATAGTATGATTTGCTCATCCCCCAATGACGGTTTGGTTTAGGGGTGGGGTTAGGTGCCACGCCTCCTTTTTGAAATCGTACAATTTCGTACGACTGAACTCATATGAATTCGTACGAATTAACCACTAAACTTAGAAAACGTAAAATACTTACGTTTCCTCGTGAGATATGGTTTATTATAACATAAATGATGAATATTACTGAAATAAGACACATATTTCACACAAGTGATTTGTGTTGGGGCAGCATGAAAGAATTAATTTAATTTAATAGTTTTTACAAATGTAAGTAATTTGAAAAATAAAGCTCAAAAAAACGAAAGTTATGTTATTAATATTATTAATATTATTATAATTTTTTATATATATTTTTATATTATTATTATTATTAATATTATTATTATTATTATTATTATTATTATTATTATTATTATTATTATTATTATATTATTATATTATTATTGTTATTATAATTAATATCATCATTATTATTATTATTATTATTATTTTATTATTATTATTATTATTATTAATATCATTATTATTATTGTTATTATTATTTTATTATTATTATTAATATCATTATTATTATTGTTATTATTATTTTATTATTATTATTATTAATATTATTATTATTATTTTATTATTATTATTATTATTATTATTATTATTATTATTATTATTAATATTATTATTATTATTATTATTATTATTATTATTATTATTATTATTATTATTATTAATATCATTATTATTATTACTATTTTAATTATTATTATTATTAATATTATTATTATTATTTTTATTATTATTTTTTATTATTATTATTATTTTATTATTATTATTATTTATTGTTATTATTATTATTGTTATTATTATTATTATATTTTGGCACACAAAAGTGTTTTTGGAGCTTTGTTTGACACATGAAATATTTTTAGTTTATTTTCTGGACTTCTCTGGACATCTCTGGACCTTTGTTGTCAACAAAGAAAAGGGGATCTGAAATGGCTTAATTTGTGTTGTGAAGATGAACGAAGGACTGTGGTGTTTGGAACGACACGAGGCTAATTTAAAATTTTGGGGTGAACTAACCCAGCAGACATACATAATCACTTTAATATTAGGTTAGATTTAGGTCGTGACATCAGGTGACCAAAATTCAATGTCTAGTCAGCATCTAAGCACAACGTTATTTTGATGTCCAATTATGATGTCAAAGGACATTGATATTTGGTTGATTTTAGGTTGTGATGGAAAGCAACCAAAATCCAACATCAAGCCACCAACATCTCAAACCAACGTCATTTTAATTTTGATATTTATTTGTCAGGTATGGCAACTAAAATCCAATGTCTGATAAACATAATGTTACTAACATCCACACAATGTCAAGCTGTAACATCATTAGACGTTGATATTCGGTTGATTTTAGGTTGGACGTTGGACATTGACATCAACCCAATTTTCATTTCCAAACAAAATGCAACGTCCCCACAACGCTGGGGTACAACATCAATCTGACGTCATGTAGACGTCCTGTGCCAGCTGAGAACTCCTTAATACCCTGATTTCTTTAAGAGCAAAGTAATATATGATGAAAATCTAAAACATCTCTCATTACTGTTATTATAAATAATCGATAAAGTTGAACTACTAAGTAGTGTTCGAGAGAAAAGAAACTGACTCCCTGACTCGCTTTTTCCTTCAGGCTCAATGTGTTAATGATCCACGAGCTTCATCTGCTTCCCTCATTGCCACAAGCGATCCACCCTATAATTTTTTCATCCAAATATGCTGACAACTTTCTCTTTTTTTTGCTTGTTTGTATCAATAACTCTGTGTGATTGCCTTGTGGGGCCACTAAACACACATTTGGGCTCACCGCAGGGGAAAACTGCAACTGTGAGGCTTCTTAGCAGAGCTTTGGCATCTTAAATCATGCCAATCATACTGCAATAAAAAGACAGTCGGTCGTGGCAACAGCCAAAGTGTGGCATAACACGCCAGCCAGGTACCAGTCTTTTTAAAGCATAGAACAAGAGCTTTCGGGCTCAATGAACATAGTGATGAACATTGGCAAATGAACATTGATGTTCAAGTAAATCAACAGCTTTTAACCGGTACATTAATGTACACAATAACAGTATGTCAGGGGACTGCAAATGCATGTAAAATACAGATCATTCATTCATTCATTTTTTCTCTTGGCTTAGTCCCTTATATATCAGGGGTTGCCACAGTGGAATGAACCGCAAACTATTCAAGCATATGCTTTACGCAGAAGATGCCCTTCCAACTGAAACCCACTACTGGGAAACACCCACACACTCTCACATTCTCACACGCACTTATACACTATAGCCAATTAAGTTCATCCAATTCACCTGCACCACAGGGACTGGGGGTAAACCGAAGCACCCAGAGGAAACCCAGGCAAACACACAACAGAACATGCAAACTCCACACAGAATTGCTAACTGGCCCAATTAGAACTCTAACCAATGACCTTCTTACTGTGAGGTGACAGTGCTAATTACTGAGCCTCTGTGCTGCCTACATTGGGTACAACGTTTGAGATTTACACAACTGAATGGAGATTAAAACAATGCTATTTTTCCAGGTACCCTAACCCAGGGCAGCCGTATCACTCTGCAGCCCAAGAGAGGTTACTCACTGAATGGGAGACCTAGGTTGCTGCTGGATGTGATGATAGTGAGGCCAGCAGAGGGTGCTCAACCTGCTTTCTGTGTGAGTCCTAATGCCCCAGTATAGTGAAGAGGACTATCATTGAGCGTTGTCCTTCAGATGAGATGTTAAACTGAGGGCCTGACTCTCTGTGGTCGTTAAAAATCCCCTTGGCACTTCTTGTAAAGAATAAGGGTGTAACCTCGGTGTCCTGGTTAAATTCCTTCCATCGGAATACCCATCATGACCACCCAATCATCTGAATTGGCTCTGTCTCTCCACTCCACCAATAGCTGGTGTGTGGTAAGCGCATTGGTGCCGTTGTCCTGTGGCTGCCGTCGCATCATCAAAGTGGATGCTGCACACTTGTGGTGGTGTGGAGAGACCTCCCTCATGAATGTGAAGCGCTTTGGGTGTATGGCCATACACGTTAAATGCGCTATCTAAATACATATTAAATTACAGTACTTTACAAGTAACTTGCCTGGTTAGAAATGAACATATAAACCCATTTCTGGAGTATTTATGAACTTACCCAAGCCACATACCTGCTATATCAGAGAGCAATTTAACATGCTGAATAAATGCACTCTTTAAATGAACATTGCAACAGTTTAGCTGTAGAGAAGCCTACACGTTAACAAAACACAGCGCCTCTGTTGAGTTGAGGTTTAGTTAAAACCTCTGATCTAAATGAGTGTTTGGTCACTTCAATATAATGTATGCAAAATCCATGAGACTGTAGAACTTTGTGTCAACCATTGAGTCTTGTTCTGTACACACGTGAGATACTTTAGAGAATGCACTTCGACATTTAAACATGGTTGTCACTGAAGAATCTTTCCAGTGCGTATGTGTCTATTGAAAGACTCATGCTTTATTTAAAATAGGCGATGGCCTTTCATTTTATGTCCCAGCTGTGTGTACAATGATTTGCTACTTGCTATTGCTAGTCAGAAGCAGGTGGTTGTAGGGGGAGGAAAGTTCTCATTATAGAGAGCGTTTGATTGGACAATCAAGTCAATGAGCGCTAGATGAACGTCAGTATTTTTGGTCCACTTTCACTGATGAAAACAAATAGGTTTAAAGGGATAGTTCACACAAAACTGCAAATATTTTACTATTTACAAATCTTCAAGTGTTGCAAATTTTTATGGGTAATGAGAATACAAAAGAAGATGTTTTGAAGAATGCTGAAAACCTGTAACCATTGGCTTTCATAGTGGGAAAAACAAATACAATAACCCCATGAGGGTTTGAAATGAGTAAAGGGTGTTTAAAGTAAATTTGTTTGCATGAACCCCAGCTAACAAATGTATGTTGTGAGAATGTTCACCTAACGTTATCTGTAATGTTCCAAAAATGTTGAAATGTCCAGTTTGCTTAATGTTGCTAGAACAGTTTTTATGGTTAGAATAACGTTCTTTCAATGTTCTCAAAACCTAAATTTCCACTAAAATATAACAATCTAAGGACATTTATTTGGAAAGTTCCAAAAATGTTGAAATGTCCAGTTTGCTTAACGTCGCTAGAAAGTTTTTAATGGTTAGAACAAAGTTCGTCCAATGTTCTCAAAACCTAAATTTCCCCCAAATTATAACGTTGTATGAACATTTATTTGGAACATTCCAAGAACATTGAAATGTCCAGTTTGCATAACATTGCTAGAACGTTTTTTTTTATAGTCAAAATAACGTTCTTACAACATTATTAAAACCTAAATTTCCACCAAAATTTAACTTTTCTAAGAACATTAATTTGAAACATTCCAAGTTTGTTGAAATGTTAGGTTTGCTTAACGTTGCTAGAAAATTTTTTTATGGTTAGAATAACGTTCTTACAACATTATTAAAACCTAAATTTCCACCAAAATATAACTTTTCTAAGAACATTTATTTGGAACATTCCAAGTTTGTTGAAATGTCCAGTTTGCTTAACGTTGCTAGAAAATTTTTTTATGGTTAGAATAACGTTCTTTTTAACATTCTCAAAACCTAAATTTCCACCAAAATATAACATTTTAAGAACGTTTATTTGGAACATTCTAAGATTGTTAACATGTACAGTTTGCTTAATTTTTCTAAAACATTTTTTTATGGTTACAATAACATTCTTACAACATTCTAAAAAAACTAAATTTCCATTAAACTATAACGTTCTAAGAATGTTTAGTTGAAATGTTCCAAGAACGTTAAAACAGTTTGCTTAATGTTGCTAGAACATTTTTTTATGGTTAGAATTATGTTTGTACAACATTCTTTAAACCTAAATTTCTACAAAAATATAATGTAAGAACGTTTATTTGAAATGTTCCAAGAACATTGAAATGTCCAGTTTGCTTAACGTTTCTAGAACGTTTTTTACAGTCAGAATAATGTTCTTGCAACGATCTAAAAATGTAAATTTCCTCAAAAATATAACGTTTTAATGAAGATTATTTGGAAAGTTCCAAGAACGTTGAAATGTCCAGTTTGCTTAATGTTGCTAGAATGTTTTTTTATGATTGGAATAACGTTCTCAAAACCTAAATTTCCATTAAAATATAACGTTCTAAGAATTTTTATTTGGAACGTTCCAAGAATGTTGAAATGCCTATCCATTTATTTTCCAAATGTTTAATTGCCTACTGTAAATTAATAAACTTAACATTGCATATTAACTCCAATTAAATTAACGTTACAGTTGAAATCAGAATTATTAGCCCCCCTGAGCTATTAGCCCCCCTGTTTATTTTTTCCCCAATTTCTGTTTAATGAAGAGAAGAGTTTTTCAACACATTTCTAAACATAATAGTTTTAATAACTAATTTCTAATAACTGATTTATTTTATCTTTGCTATGATGACAGTAAATAATATTAGACTAGATATTTTTCAAAACATTTCTATACAGCTTAAAGTGACATTTAAAGACTTAACTAGGGTAATTAGGTTAACTAGGCAGGTTAGGGTAATTAGGTAAATTATTGTACAACAGTGGTTTGTTCTGTAGACTATCGAAAAAAAATTTGCTTAAAGGGCCTAATAATATTGACCTTAAAATGGTGTTTAAAAAATTAAAAACTGCTTTTATTCTAGCCGAAATAAAACAAATAAGACTTTCTTCAGAAGAAAAAATATTATCAGACATACTGTGAAAATTTCTTTGCTCTAATAAACATCTTTTGGGAAATATTAAAAAAAATAATAATAAAAAAAAGAGGGGCTAATAATTCCGACTTCAACTGTGTATTAAAATGTCATTTAAACGTGCTGCTTAACAAAATGTTAATGATTAATTTTGTCATTATAATAATGTAGTAAAACATACTTCAATCATATACTTTAATCAAACTTTACATTTGCAGTGGCGTGATTACAATTTAATTCAAAATGTAATATTTAATAAATAAAATATATGTGATACTTTATGTAAAACCAAATTATAAATAATACAAAACTAAACAACACAATAATATCAAAATTAATCTCAAGTGATTTACATATGCTTTACATATTGTGTAATAACATGATTATTAAAATCCTACTTTTTAAAAACACTGAGACACAGATGAAAATCAAGATGATCAGTTAAAAAGTCATTTAACTGAGTGTTTTATGAGGTGTTTTTTAATAGAGTCTCCCACAGTACTTTTATTTAAATATGCATGCAAATCCAGCGTATGCAAATATGTGTATCGCTCAATAATGTGGACTTGATTAAAGTCTGTAAGGAGAGATTGATGCTGACATGATGTGAAGACATTTAACAAACCTAAATGAATTCAGCGCTATGTTGGCTACGTAACTTAATTTGCCTAAACATTGATGTAATCCAGTGGGATTTCCCCCCTTCTTGCGCGTCTCTACATCATTCAGTGTGCCGTGGGCCGTTTGCAGTGATGGACTCGTGTCAGTCACATCAACATGCACAGCTGGACGGAGATGCAAATAATGCGAGCTCATTTAAATAAACACCCAACCATCTGGGAGCTGGATATAATGCTGGACAGTATAGTTGGGGGTTTTCTCATGAATTGCATGCATATTTACACATAATTGCGCGCGTGATGGGTTTAGACAGTCAATCTAATGATCTGTATTGATCAGCAGCTCTTTTTTAAAGGGACAGTTCACCCCAAAATGAACATTCTGTCATCATTTACTCAGCCTTTACTGGTAACACTTTACAATAAGGTTGTATTAGTTAATGCTAGCTACTAACACAAGCAAACAATGAACACTACATTTATTACAGTACTTATTCATGTTTGTTAATGTTAGTTATTGAAAATACAGTTGTTCATTGTTAGTTTGTGTGAACTTACAGTGCATTAGCTAATGCTAACAAAGATGAATTAGATTTTTAATGCTGCAATAGAAAATGTTGAACTATCATTATTAATAAATGCTGTAGAAGTACCAGGGGCGTCGCTAAACCCCATTTACTGGGCCATGTGCCCCAGTAAAAATTGCCAGTGCCCCAGTAAATGCTTTGAGATCCGATTTACTTCATATGCAAGTGTATTTATTAAGAGTAGTAATCCCAGAATAAATACGTTAATCTCTATGTGCAACCGAAACAACGCTGATGAAAGCAATGTCGTTTACTCGTAAACAAAACTGAGCATGTGCACAGAAAAAAAACATAACCGTGCACCTGACACTGCTCTGCTCCCGGTGTAAGTCCCAGTTGTGAACATGCACGCCGAAAAAATAACCGCTCTGCTCACGCGCCGCTTATGCATTGGGAAACCGCAACAGTCTTTATGCCGAGGTGTAAGCAAGCTGTTTGCAAGCTGACAAAACTAAAGTTTAAACAATATGATGGTGATCTTATTTAGACTATGGCTTTGTTTGAAGCAAACGGAGGGATGATCTAAGACAACACACAACTAATAATTCTAGAAAACATCTTTTTTTGTATTCTTTAATTGTCTAAAGAATTTTATTCAAATGAAATTAATATTCATGCAAAAGATTTCTTAAATTATCTTGTGTCTTTTAGATTGTATTCCAGTTAAATTTAGGATTAATTTATGTCATTAATTTAGAGTAATGACTGTATAATAACAATAATACTGTTATTTTTTATTTATATATATATATATATACATACATATAGACCCATAGCCAGGGGGGTTTGGGTGGTTTGAAAGACTCACCCCCTTCTGACAAAGTCCAGAATTTGGCCCCTATATGAGCTCATTTGTCCCGTTTTTGACAGTATACATGATAAATTGTGAAAATATCCAATGGAAGAAGGCTTTAAGAAGAGTAACCAATAAAAGAAGGCTTTTATTTTTTTAATGGACAAATTCTGACTGATGAAAAAATGATCTGGCCAGTTAGTTTTTGCCTATATATATATATATATATATATATATATATATATATATATATATATATATATATATATATAGATAGATAGATAGATAGATAGATAGATAGATAGATAGATAGATAGATAGATAGATAGATAGATAGATAGATAGATAGATAGATAGATAGATAGATGAACAAGTGCATTAGTCCTCTGTACAGACATTCTTCATGGAACCTTGCTGGATAGGAAAATATAATTTATATTGGGTGTGATTGTCCCAGCAGTGGTGTCCACTTGTCCTGGACAAGGGTGAGGAGTAAGGCTGATGAGGTCCTCTGCGTCTGTTAATCAATAGGCCAGCAGGCTCCCCGGGGTCAAACAGTGACCAGAAATGCACATGGAGCCTGAATATTGGGCATAAGCCTACTGTAGGGTATAATATTGGGCATAAGGCTACTTTTTCCTTTTTTCTACTAAAAAGTATTATGATGTGTATGTGTGTCCGTGTGTGTACTTGTTTATACTACATTTTGTCAAATTCAGACTGATATACCAGCCTGGGTGATGCAGTGGCGCAGTAGGTAGTGCTGTCGTCTCACAGCAAGAAGGTTGCTGGTTCAAGCCTCAGCTGGGTTAGTTGGCGTTTCTGTGTGGAGTTTGCATGTTCTCCTCTTGTTCGCGTGGGTTTCATCCAGGTGTTCCGGTTTCCCCCACAATCAGGTGAAATAGGGTAAGCTAAAATTGTCCATGGTGAATGTGTGTGAATGAGAGTGTATGGGTGTTTCCCAGTGATAGGTTGCAGCTGGAAGGGCATCCGCTGCGTAAAACATGCTGGATAAGTTGGCGGTTCATTCCGCTGTGGCGACCCCAGATTAATAAAGGGACTAAGCCGAAAAGAATGAATGAATATACCAGCCTGATCTCATGAGGAAACATAACTGTTTTACGTTTTGTCAGTTTAGTGGCTAATTCATACAGTTCGGTCTTACAAAAATGTACGATTACGAAAACCCAGCCCCTAAACCCAACCGTCATTGGAATATGAGGAAACCATACTAAATTGAATGAATGAGATCAAATGAATTCATACGAATTAGCCACTAAATAGTTACGAAAAGTTACGAATTGCCGTAAGATATCACACTAATCCGGATTAATTTGAAAACGGCACATTCGTCTACAAACACTCCATGTCCACATTATCAATTCAATTTCTTTTCATCATCCATACTTAATGCACAGACGTAAGATGGTTTTACCTGGGGTATATCTGTCTGGCGTTTACTTTTCGAAACGTTGTGGCAAAATGTCGCTACTTTCATCTGTTTCCGCCACTAAACAATTGCAACTGGTAAACATTCCCTGTTCTTTTAAGTAGCGGTGCCCAATCCCCTGGATCGCGAATGAGCTTTTACTTTGAAAAATCTTTTATTTTGAAAAATGACTGTATTTTCTGTATTTTACATTTTCGTCACTTGAACACCAAAATGTAATCCATAAGCTAGCAAATATAATAAAAAACAGATGACTTTGGAAAGTTTCTTTATGAAGGAGAAAAGGCCCAGTGAAGGACCCACAAACTGCCAAAGAATGGATCCGCAATCCATTTGTCAACAAATCAGGTGAATCCACCATGTCTGTGCAAGAAAACTGCCTGAGATCGCAAATGATGGCGGCTTTAGGGGCCTTTCACAAATAGGCTCGTGGCTTGTGCACACATATTGGGACTGACGCAATGCGCTCGCACCTTTCAGGCCCACCTAGTTGAAAACATATCAACTTTTCAGAATGCCGCGAGCGCATTGCAAGTCATGTGACAAGAATTGACTGATCAGCTTTATCCTCTATGGAATTTACACATTTCGGTAGACTAATTACTTCAGGAAAACACTGAACACCCAAACACTGCTTTTTAATTTTCTCCATTTCTCCCCCATCTCTCCACCTAATGGCCATGGTCAAATTGTCAAGTGTTAACGGTCCATAGTGATAAAAAAGGTTGGGGACCACTGCTTTAAAGAGAGGTGTTTAAACTGTCATTAATCTTTAATAAAGCTGCCAAAACGGACAGCATTCAAAACATCAGCTTTGCAATGTCCTCCACCATGTTAGCTGAATTGGTCACATGATCGCATCACATGACTAAAATGCATCATCATTTTTGATGCCTCCGATTTCACAGTCTACACTGCAAGACGAAAACGTAATTCCACTTTGGACAGCAAAACGACACGTTTTTGTTTCCTAAAAACACAGTGTCAGTGTGGATGAAAGGCTGAAACAGAGAGACAAATATACGTTTATTTGGACATGACCTTAGATGTCGCTTTGGTCATAAATCATTGGAGTTTTCCCCCAAGAAACCCATAAGTTTAGTGGAGGATTCTTGCAGAAACAGGCCTGCTGTACCTACTGTATGTTGGGTTTGCTGTCAGATCTAATACTGTTAGCGCTGCCCAATCCTTCAATGACAGCTTCTTTCCAGAGACTGTGTTACAGTGTAAAAGTTTCACCGAATGATCTCAGATCTGCTCCCTGAACCACAAAGTCAGATTGAAGTGATCAGAGACCTTGGAAAAATGAAACATCAGTGACTCGTGGAAAAACACGCTGTTTGTAGTCTTCCTAAAAATCTTGTTGTTGGCTGTATATCTGCTAAAGTATAAGTATTTGTTTTTTAAAGAAAAATAAAGGGTATATAAACACACACAGGTGACACGAGTGGTTAGCACTGTCGTCTCACAGCAAGAGGTCGCTGGTTTAAGCCACGGCTGGGTCAGTTGGCATTTCTGTGTGGAGTTTGCATGTTCTTCCCATGTTGGCATGGGTTTCCTCTGGGTTTTATATCCGATAAACAACATGGCATGTAATGATTTCATTTTATTTCAATTGAATAAGCACTTTTCTAAGTATCACTGCAAGTACTAAAAAGTGTTGAGCCTGGTTTCCCCAACCACATTAAAACTTCACACTCCTTAGAAGGAGAAAGGAAAAGAGGTTTGATATTAATAACTTCGCCTTTAGTTTGTCCACAAAGAAAGCCAGGACAGTCATTAGATGCGGAAAGAGACAAAGGGTGAAGTAACATTTTCCCAAAGTTGCTAATGTTAGCAAGAAGCCGGTACATCTAGACACTATTGACTCGCGCACCTTAATGGTAACACGTCTAGACATTTCCAGGCGCTGAAATATCGCAGCGTCTCATTAATTAATTAAACACACTGTGGCATCTGTTAAGATTACATCAGCGGATTTCTGAGGCCTGAAAAAGGCTTGTATGTTTTAAACATTTGGCTTCTGCCAAACTGATATGTCCTGATTCTCTGTCTGCAAAACTCTTGTCCCAGATATTAAACCTTTCTGCAGTTTCTTTTCTCGGATTGTGGAAGACTTTTTTTTTAAGAGTTCAAAGCTTGAGAGCAAAAGATCTAGAACAAGTTGTCTTTCTATGGTTAGTTTGTTACAAACAGCATTGCAAACTTAAAAGTTGAACCCTTGTGGAAAAAAAGGAGTACATTTTAGCATGTTTTATTGTAGCATCACATATTTTGAAAGAATTGAATATACTGCTATTTATTTGCTTAACTGCATGCTGTTTGCATGCATACCTGTCAACATTGGGATGTGAAAATAAGGAATAACCCCCTGGGAAAATATAACTGGAGGGTTGACAGGTGTTTGAATGCAATCAGAAATTCAATATAGCTTACAAATTAATATAGTAAGTACTTTTAGTTAAAATTAGGTACATGTTTGCACATATTTGACCACAAAATCTGTTATAAGTCATTTTTATTGGTATTTATATCTTATTAAATATGCTTTCAACTGATGTACGGTTTGTTAGGATATACAGAGCATCCGGAAAGTATTCAGCGCACTTTTTCCACATTTTTGCAAATTTATTCCAAATAAAAACCTGAAAAATCCGATGTACATCAGTATTCACCGCCTTTGCTTAATACTTTGCTGATGCACCTTTGGCAGCAATTACAACCTCAAGTCTTTTTGAATATGATGCCACAAGCTCGGCACACATGTCTTTGGGAATTTTTGCCATTCCTCTATGCAGTACCTCTCAAGCTCTATCAGGTTGGATGGGAAGCGATGGTGTACAGCCATTTTTAGATCTCTCCTGAGATGTTCAATAGGATTTAGGTTTGGGCTCTGGCTGGGCCACTCAAGGACATTTACAGAGTTGTTGTGAAGCCACTCGATTGGTATTTTGGCGATGTGCTTTGGGTCATTGTCCTGCTGGAAGATGAACCGTCGCCCCAGTCTGAGGTCAAGAGCACTCTAAAGCAGATTTTCATTCAGGACATCTCTGTACATTGCTGCATTCATCTTTCCCTCTATCCTGACTAGTCTTCCAGTTCCTGCTGCTGAAAATCATCCCCACAGCATGATGCTGCCACCACTATGCTTCACATTAAGGGATGGTATTTGCCTGGTGATGAGCGGTGTCTGGTTTTCTCCAAATATAACACCTGGCATTGGATGCCTTTTGGCTTCTGTCTGGCCACTCTACCATACAGGCCTGATTGGTGGATTGCTTCACAGATGGTTGTCTTTCTGTAAGGTTCTCTTCTTTCCACAGAAGAATGCTGGAGCTCAGACAGAGTGACCATCGAGTTATTGATCACCTCTCTGACTAAGGCCCTTCTCCCCCGATTAATCAGTTTAGATGGCCGGCCAGCTCTAGGAAGAGTCCTGGTGGTTTCAAACATCTTCCACGTACGGATGATGGAGGCCACTGTGCTCATTGGAACTTTCAGAGCAGCAGAAATGTTTCTGTAACCTTCCCCAGCCTTGTGCCTCGAGACAATCCTGTCTCAGAGGTCGACAGACAATTCCTATGTCTTCATGCTTGGTTTGTGCTTTGACATGCACTGTCAACCCTGGGACCTTATATAGACAGGTGTATGCCTGTTCAAATCATGTCCAGTCAACTGAATTTACCACAGGTGAACTCCAATGAAGCTGCTGAAACATCTCAAGAATGATCAGAGGAAACAATGCCCCTGAGCTCAATTTAGAGCTGTTCAAATTAAAACATTTTTACTTTATAGACTAATTTCACACGGCCACCATTTTAAAAGCGAAAGTGATTGGGAAATGGGAAGAAACTCAAAGGTATGGCCTGGAATCACACAGCAATGGCGTCCACGTCTGTGTATCTGGCTGCATATCTTATCAGCGAAAAAAAAAAAAAAAAAAGTGACACAAATGTATACTTTCACCACTTTCCGAGTGACCCGAATGTCTGTTCTCAATGGATAGCAAAAAAATAAAAAGCCGGTAATTTTCCGGAAAGGTCTGTATGTGTGAAAGGGGCTATTGTATTAATCCAAAGAACCTCTATTAAGGACCTTTTATGGAATGAAAAAGTTTCAAGAAATTTTTGGGCTCTTAACGGAACCATTACATTATACAATATAAAATTATTTTTTATTCCATAAAATCAATTGGGTTTTAACTTCCAGAACTCAACTTTGCAATTGCAAAGTAGCTTATTTTTTAATTAGGTATATCAAAAGTTCCCCTTCCAATCCATTGATAAAATAGCGTCCGTCTTCTTTGGCCTGTTTGTTGTTTGTGCACCCCTCCAAAAATTTCCTTCTGTTTGTCACATCTCGGTGCTCAATCAAAGATTATCTCCTCAGCCCATAAAGAGCTTTGTCACTTCTAGATGTCTAATTCTGATTGAGAGGCCTTCCTCCTCCTTCCCTGCCGTCCCTTTCTCCAAACTAATCCATAGCCTATAGTTTAGCCTTTCATAGGAAAGATTACAGAGAAATAGCTATTAAGGCTTTGGCGCTATCAATTCTGATATCGCAAAGCCACTTAAGGGCCCAGCAGACTCGGTTAGGATTCTGGACCTGACTCTGCTGTGCGGAAGAGTGGAGGGAACGAGACATTAGAGAGAAAGAGAGAGAGAGTTATCTTGTTTAGAAAGATCTGGTCAGTACGGCCCACTGTAGACCACTCTCTGCTGTCTTTAATTGAGATACCTCCCAAGAATACATTTATCTGAGTAGCTGCAGAATTGGTGTGTTTTGAAGATTGGGAATTATGTCTTTTTATCATGTCAATTTTTTTTCTTTCAGAATGTATGAATTTAATGAATGATTTGTGTTTTGGTCACACTTTACAATAAGGTTTCATTAGTTAATGTTAGTTTTAACTGTACTTATACAGCATTAAATAATCATAGTTTATTATTCATAGTTCAACAGTATACCCTACAGTTGTAGAAAACAGGAACGGGTCATTTGTTTTTTCACTATAGTTTCCATAACAACTACAGAATTACTACAACAATCAATTACTATAGTTACTATATATTACTATAGTTGTGTTACCATAGCAACTTTAGAATTACCACAACGAATCCCATATTGTTGTTGTTGTGTTACCATAGCAACTGTAGAATCACCACAACAATCAATTTCTATAGGTGTTGTGTTACCTTAGCAACTGTAGAATCACCACAACAGATCAATTACTATAGGTGTTGAGTTACTATAGCAAATGCAAAATCACCATAACAGATCAATTATTGTAGTTGTTGTGTTACCATAGCAACTGTAAAATCACAACAGATCAAATATTGAAGTTGTTGTGATACCGTAGCAACTGTAGAATCACCACAACAGATCAATTAATATAAGCGTTGTGTTACCATATTAACTGTAGATTCACCACAACAGATCAATTACTATAGGTTTTGTGTTACCATAGCAACTGTAGAATCACCACAACAGATCAATTACTAAAGGTGTTGTGTTACCATAGCAACTGTAGAATCACGACAACTGATTAATTACTATAGGTGTTGTGTTACCATAGCAACTGTAGAATCCCAACAACAGATCAATTACTATAGGCGTTGTGTTACCATATTAACTGTAGATTCACCACAACAGATCAATTACTATAGGTGTTGTGTTACCATAGGAACTGTAGAATCCCAACAACAGATCAATTACTATTTGTGTTGTCTTACCATAGCAACTGCAGATTCACCACAACAGATCAATTACTATAGGTGTTGTGTTACCATAGCAACTGCAGATTCACCACAACAGATCAATTACTATAGCTGTCACCATCTAACCTTCATAGATCGCTGGAGAACATTCACATTTACACGGACTACAATCCTGTCTCAATATGAACCACAGGTACTGTCATGCAACACACACACACACCTGCTCCAAGTCTCCATTGATTACACTCACACAGCTGATGCTGCTCAAGTACTGATTACACACATATATATGTGGCTTACTTCGAGACACTCATGCCTGTTTAACTGTTTACAACACGTTTTCCTTGCATTGCCTTGCTGTGTTTGACCGTTGCTTTGTTGTTCGTTTTACTGTTTATCTGCCAAGTTAACATCACAATGCGTTTTCCTTGCCTTCTTTTGCCGTGTTAGACCCTTGCCTTGTTTGTTTGTTTATGTTGCTTGCTGCCTGCCGGTACTGACCATTCACCTGTTATTTGACCTTGACTCTTCTGTCAGATTAGACACTTCTGTCAGCGTCTCCCCTATGACAATGGCATTTAAGTATGTTACTGTAGAATAGTTAAAAAAACACTACAGAATTTTCTTTTTTTTAATTACTATAGTATTTTTTGTGGCTATTCATCTGTTTTGTTTTTTTAGATTGCTTAACTTTGACATGCTATTTGTATTTGTTTTCTACTGTAGCTTAAACTAGACTGTACTTCATATTTGACTTTAAAAGGAATGTCTTATTTCCTCAAAAAAAATGTAACACACCGTTTACTGCCTTCCACTGACACAAAACAAACAGGACAAATGGACCAAACACTCAGAGATGTTATTATAGTGTCCGTTCGGCTGATAGCCCCCATTCCACAAATACCCTTTTAGTTTCCTCTTTTAACACTATGAGCAAGTCCCTGAGGACACGGCGGGAAGCCTGAATCCAAACAGCCAGCACAATCAACGAAATAGAAGTCTATCTACGGCCACTTTACTTGTGTTAGGATGCCAGATGAGAGCGGAAAGTAGTACACGAGCACATGATCTGAAGTGTTACACTACTTACACTCACGTAATGGAAGCAGTGGGCAGCTGAAGCTGAGCCCCGTGACTCTCGCTGTTCACCCTTGGATGTGTTCCAGTTGACACCCTACACCCTACGCAGGGCGTCACATGTGACATCACCGGTGGAGGGGGTTAAAAGTGTGCCAGGGGTCAGACTGAGAGAGTCCACATATTTGGCCACACATAACCTCAACCAACCATCTTTTCAATGATCAATGATCGTTTTAAGCATATCTATAAGCTAATGTGCTACAAAACAGTGACAAAATTTGAGTTTAGAAGATATAAAACTGATATAAACATCTAAAGCTTGATGTTTGTCACTTCTGCCTAATTCATCAACGTTTAGCCAGCATCTAAGGACAACGTTATATTGATGTCCAATAACGATGTCAAATGATGTTGATATTTGAGTGATTTTAGGTTGTGCTGGAAAGTGACCAAAATAATATGTCGAGCCAACATCTTAAACCAGCGTCATATTGATGTCTAATACTGATATTTATTCGTCAGGTATAGCAACGAAAATCCAACGTCTTATAGACATCATAGTGATAACATCCACACAATGTCAAGCTGTAACACCATTAGACGATGGTATTTGGTTGAGTTAAGGTTGGAGGTTGGACATTGACGTTGGTTTCTGATGTCAACCCAATATTCGTTTCCAAACAAAATGCAACGTCCCCATGATGTTGGGGTACGACATCAATCTGACGTCATGTTGACCTCCTGTGCCTGCTCAACCACTCTCACTGGCAGAGCTGTGATAAAAACAAAGCGCTATTGGCTGTTTTTTTTAAGGGGAGGAGCTAGTCGATGTCCCACCCTCTCTTTGTGTTTCAGTTGAGTTTGTCGAACATCGAATAAAAAAATACACATTTCAAAGCACTTCACTGGACCTTTAAAATGAGCTGAATCAACACAATTCTTGAGATTTTTAGGCACAACATCGATTTGTGTTTGGACAACATCTTAAAAATCAAACCAATTGATTCATAAAGCACAATAAAAATAACAGCAATGACCACTGCATTGTACCAAATTTCTGCTAAATAAATAAATAGGTAAATAATAGTGGCGGTTCATTCTGCTGGGGACTAAGCTAAAAAGAAAATGAATAAATTATTAAATAATAGTGTCTAAGAGAATAGAAAAGCACCAATAAATGACAAATTTGCTTGCTTTACGGATAGTTAAACATCTTTAAAAAGATGTAAGTTTTTAGGTTTGTTCATTCTGAAGGGGGTTAAAAATGTGCCAGGGGTCAGACTGAGAAAGAACACTGTTTGGACGCCGCACAATTTGGCCACACATAAACCATCTTTTCAACCACACTGATACATTGCATTGACATACAGTTGAAGTCAGATTTATTAGCACCCTGGATATATTTTCCCCAATTTGTGTTTAACGGGAGGATTTTTTTCAACACATTTTTAATTTTTAAGATACTAATATTCAGCTTAAAGTGACATTTAAAGGTTTAACTAGGTTAATTAGCCCACATCAAATTGGCCGAATGCAAAGACCTGTTCAAAATAGGACTCGACCAGTTGATTATCAACCCTGCCCAGGAAGGAAAGAATTCTGGCCCAGATTTGGTATAAAGCTGGCACAGCAGGCATTCATCCGGCACTGGCATACAGCATGCGAGCCAAACATGGCCCAGGTTTTACAGAGGTGGCACCATCTTTAAGGCGACACATAAGACTTGGGCCAGATATCAAATGTATTATTTAGCACAGATGTTAAAAATGTACACGATTTGACCTATTTTGACCCACTTTTAAAATACCTTTAAATTATTTTGAGTAAAGAAAGAGTTCTTCCAATTGAGTCGCTTCAAGGAAAAAAAGCATGGCCATAAGGCGAAATGCTTGATGGGTTTATCAAATTCATTGCAGTCGTGACAAACCAACATATCTGGCCCAATTCAGGCCCAGTTATGTGTTATTAACTTGGCTGAAACTTGGCCCAGATATGGTCCATGTTTGGCCCTTGTATGGGAGCCAGACTTAGTCCAATCATGCATCATGATTCAATGTGGCATGTGGGCCAAGCAAAAGCTGATTGTGTGGGCCAGATCTGGGCCAGAGGAATTTTGCTATGTGGGTGGCCTACCAGTGAGTCTACTAGGGAACAACGTAACTGAACAGATTCGAAGGACTGCCAACAACGTACTTGGAGAGACCAAACCAGGAGCATGCTTTATGGAAAAACACATTTGGTGGTGGAACGAAGAAGTGCAAAGGATCATAAAATGGCGTCAAACGTAAAAAAAAGAAAAGTAGCAAGAGCAAATTTGGCCTACTACGTCCAACTATATGCTGACCTGGACACGCCAAAGTAAGTGAACAAGCTCTATCACCTTGCAAAAGCATGCCACTGCTCAACGCAAGCTCATACAAACTGAAAATTTCAATCTGACCTCTCTTTGTGGCTATGGACCTATTTTTTTTTAACACTGAAAGCAAAGCCCACTAAAAGTACTGCAATCGTGACGTATTGAATCAACCTTTGCTTTATTATCTCTGAGAGTCAATGGTACATCCATTGGCGCTCTGCACTGATATTGGCACGACTTGCCCAATTAAAGATGGTCATTAAGCTCGTGCCGCAATGACAGCGACCATGAGTAACATGCGTTTATGAGTCTTGGCATAACCTCATTCGGTCTTTATGCCGTCTTTATGAGGCCGCCTTTCAAAGAGTTGGAAATGTGTGGCATATTAATTTATTTTTAAAACTCATTTGATTGCCATTGCCAAGACTTTGACACACTGCGTCCTAAAGAGCCACGTGAAAAAAAAGTGATGAAAGATGTCTCCTCCATTTAAAGCTGTCCAACCTTAACGGTCACATACTGTACACAACAAAACAACTGGACAGCTTGATGGTCTCTTAGCCCTGTCCAGAGTGTCATTTTACATGTATGCAATTCCATTCATGTGACAAAATGTACTATTGAGTCCTATAGTATTTTCAAGAGTAAAGGGAACTCGGTATGATTGGAAAAAGCAGTGCTCTGTCTGTGCATTCAATTCAATTCAATTCATTCATTCATTCATTTTCCTTCGGCTAAGTCCCTAATTTATCAGAGGTTACCACAGCAGAATGAACCACCAATTATTCTAGCATGTGTTTAACACATCGGATGGCCTTCCAGCTGCAACCCAGTAATAGGAAACATCCATACACTCTCACATTCACACCCATTAATACACTACGGCCAATTTAGTTCATCCAATTATCCCATAGTGCATGTGTTTGGACTGTAGGGGAAACCCACGCCAACACTGGGAGAACATACAAACTCCACACAGAAATGCCAACTGGTCCAACCGGGACTCAAACCAGCACACTCAAACTACCTCAATTCAATTCAAGTTTATTTGTGGAGCGCTTTTTACAATAATTATAGTTTTAAAACAGCTTTACAAAGGGTACACATTATTGCATTACAATCAAATTAAGTTAAAGGTAACATTGAAATATATGATATTATATACAGACATAGTTAACCTGCAATTTTTAGCATATAGGTAGGGACAGACAGAATTTGGGGACATTTTTGCTAAAAATTTTGTTTAAAAAAATTCTGCGGATTATGACTTTGGGAGTATCATAACTAAAAACTTAATATATAAAATAAAGAATTATACCTTTTTAATGTTTATTTAATGTTTACAATGCAAATCCAATTAGATCCACTTAATTGGTAAACAAAGCAATCTCTCATTTAATATATATATATATATATACATATATATACATATACATACATATACATATATAATGAGATATATTGATCTAAAATATAAAATATACACAGTTGAAGACAAAGTTCAAGAATTATTAGCCCCCCTGAATTATTATTATATGATTATTTTTCCCCCTGTTTCTGTTTAATGGAGAGCACATTTTTTCAGCACATTTCTAATCATAATAGTTTTAATAACTAATTTCCAATAACTGATTTATTTTATCTTTGTCATGATGACAGTAAATAATATTTAACTAGATATTTTCAAGACACTTCTATACAGCTCAAAGTGACATTTAAAGCCTAAACTAGGTTAATTAGGTTAACTAGGCAGGTTAGGGTAATTAGGGTAATAAGTTATTGTATAACAATGGTTTGTTCTGTAGACTATCGAAAAAAGGTTAGCTTAAAGGGGCTAATAATTTTGACTTTAAAATGTTTTTTTAAAAAAATTAAACTGCTTTTATTCTAGCCAAAATAAAACAAATAAGACTTTCTCCAGAAGAAAAAATATTATCAGACATACTGTGAAAATGTCTTTGCTCTGATAAACATCATTTGGGAAATATTTAAAAAAAGAAAATTTCTAAGGGGGGCTAATAATTCTGACTTCAACTGTCATCTAAAATATTACTTTACACACTGTATTGCAAATTAATCATATGAACATTTTCACATTTGTCAAGAATATTACTATAATTAATTTAAAAACTGGATAAACCTAACTTTACTCACATTTGCTCAAGTAAATAAATAGACTCAATGGTGGGCTAAAACTCTGTGTAAATCGGAGGATTTATGCGCGCACAGATTCCATGTGGGCGTACATACAGTACAGGTATAGGTGATGTCTGTGTGTACATGTTTAATAAAGTGTATTCAGTCTTACATTTAGCTTCAATTATCATGAAATAATTCATTTATTAACCATTGTTTTTGTTTTGTGTTTATTCAGTTAAATGAACAGTTGCATGAAACATCCACTTTCTGTATTATTTGTCATTTTAGCACATTTTGTGTCTGTTTCTATGTTCTGGTCAAATCAATTAAAAATGTGTATTAAAATATATAATTAAAGGAATATACAACAATAATATGATGAAAAGGCATAAAATTGTGTTTTATAAATGGCATGGTGTCTGATTTGAGGTTAGCACCTTGAGCTAAAGCACAAAATGGTGGAACGCGTCAACCTGATTATTGTCAACTCTGTTAGTCGCTTAAATACTTTAACGATCAGTTAAACAACAATTATTAACAAACTCAAATGTTCCCTTTATCAATTGAGCATTTCGCACAATTTTACAGTAATAGTTTTTGTTTAAAGTACACATTCCAGTTTAAGGAAAATAACTGAAATGTACTCGCAATTCTAGAACGATATAAAGACACTGTTAACGATTTTATTTAGTATAGATTACAGTATTTAACTGTAATAATAATGAGAATCAATTTTATTTATGATGCGCTTTTCTTCATTTCAAAGCACCACAAGGTATACAACAACGATAAAAAATGCAGAGGATTACAAGCTTGCTTAAAATCTCAGTAACAAGCCAAAAGTTACACCACAATGATCAATAAACCAGGGGTGCCCAAACTTTTTTCATATAAAGAGCCAAAATAGAGCTGGGGGCCGAAGGTAAATACTCCAAACTATATTAATTATTATTAATAATATTAATTCAAATAAATATAAAACATTGCGTTAAATCATATTAACTAATGCTGTATAACTTTTAAAATTAGAACTTAATGCAATAAAAGCATAATCACATTTATACCACAGTGGAGTTCATCGCTGAATACACTAGTCAAGCAGAATCTGCCTTGACTTGATTTGCTCAGCAAAGTCTCTGCATTGTCGGGTGACAGTATGTACATTTAAACAAAATCTGATTCATTTAATTGACACGTTTTATTTCAGTTAGCTTTTTAGCAAGAAAACAAACAAAGGGTTACATTAAATTTGAATTGACAACCTTGAAGCATCCCCATCATTCTCCCTCTGTTCTCAGAAGGGATGGCGGGTCAAATGAAAGGTTACCATGGGCCAACTTTGGCCCACATGCCCTAGTTTAGGCATCACTAAATTAAACAATGAAAGACAATAAATAAGCAAAATGTGACCAAATTGTATAAAAGTAACAGTGATAAACACAAATTAAAGGCTAATATGAATTGAACTATGTAATATGAACTGTACTGTACAGTTATACAGTATGTTACTGGATTTTAAAACTGCATTGTGAAAATTACTGTATATTTAACAATAAAGATATACATAAAATTCTGTGAATACATATACAGCAAGATAAATAGTGCTGTAAATATAAATACAGTATTTTTGCTGTAATTAATTAGTTAATGTGTGGAACTGCTGCCATTACGGTACGTTACAGTAGATTCTACAGGAAATTGTTAACAGTGCAGTTAATCCTTTTTAAACAGGCATATATATATTAAGTAAATACTTGTTTACCAGACTACAGTCTATATAATGTATAAAACATTAAGTGGAATGCATTTCCCCTGAATGCAATGAAGAGATGTGCTAAATGTTGCATAAAGTTAATGTACACGTGACTGTACACCTTCCAGTCATTTAGTACACGCTCCCTCCCCCTCTTTGCCTCCTTTATAGCCACCAGTCTGTTGCTGCGTGCCACCTTTAAACCCCTGCTCACTTTGGAGGCAAAAAGCATTTTTAGGCAAGCCTCCAGCTGGCCAGCAATCTCTGTCTTTGGCTGGAGACGGACAGAAGGTATGGTGCCACGATAAGGACAGCTGGCCCCAGCATCTCTATGAGCCTGCGTGAGAAAGCACAGATACCTTTCAAAGCATGTTATTCTCTCTTAAGGAAAGCCATAATGACAAAGGCAAAAAATGAGAGAGATAGCAGGATGGGATTGTTTACTGTTTGGGTTGTTAGATATTGTAAGGTTTTGCCGACACTGAACTTGCGATGGAGAGCACAACGTGTAATTCGTTTGTTATTTCTTATAAAACTTAAACAATCTAGTTGTGACTGAATTAAATAAACGTTAGTTGATGGGTAGTTTAAAATAGTGATGGCTGTATAGATACTATAGTATAGAATAAATACAGTATAGAACTAAACTCTTATGCTGGGTTCACACCAAATGGACCCTTTTCACAAGAAGGGTTTAGTGGTCATCAGTGTCTTAAATCCTTTAAGTTTTTAATATTATTTTTAATATTTAACATATATGTATTTATGTGTTTATTATTTCATCTTTGCATCAAATTACAAAAAACTAATTAACGCCTATGTGATGTGTTTGCATAGCAGTGTCTATGGCAGGACAGTAAATTTCCACCCAGGCTCATTGTGGATGCGCACTCAGGTCTGCATTTCTGGGGACATCGAAATACGTAACTGGAGGTACGTCTGCTACCAGTTTTGTTTTTGCAAATCCACCACAGGCCGCTGTGTGACCTTTTTGATGATCTCAAATTTCTCGCGCATCCTCTTCTTGTGTAAATTTGCGTTTCCCAAGCAAAGACATAACTTGCGGCTGAACTATCATATAGGATGCATCGTTTTGGAAAAGAACGATGTATTGACGAGTGTTTCCCAAAACCATAGTTGCTTTGTCGCAGATTCATCATTTGAACTACGTTAGCTATAATATATATGACGCTCTAAACGACACTCTAGCAACTTCTTTAGAGAATAACCCCATCATTTTTTGTTCAAATTATATTGTTTTGGTAAAAACATGCACTTGTTTTCCGTATTAATTAAAATATATGTAAATGGAACATATAGGGCCGATGTTTCCTTTACAAATACTGTATTATTGAGATTATTCCATATTCTATTCTAAAACATAACCTAGCTAGCACATATTTTAATCTCATGTGTAAATCATATAAATCGTTAATGGTTGTAATTTACAGTAGGCTATTTATTAAGAAATTGATGAAATCCTACTTAATAATAATAATAATAATAATAATAATAATAATAATAATAATAATAATAATAATAATAATAGTTATTATTATTATTATTATTATTATTATTATTATTATTATATTATTAATTATTAATTATTTATTATTTATTATTTATTATTTATTATTATTATATTATTTATTATTATTATTATTATTATTATTATTATTATTATTATTATTATTATTAATTATTATATTATTATTATTATTATTATTATTATTATATTATAATTATTATTAATTATTATTATTATTTATTTATTATTATTATTATTATTATTATTAATCATTATTATTATTATTATTATTATTATTATTATTATTATTATTTTTTTTTTTTTTTTTTTTTATTATTGTAAAAGTCTACTTTTACAATTTGACACATTCGAACCACTGCAGAAATGTTCTAACCAACAGGCCCATGTCAGTAGGCTACATTTCTTAATAAATAACCTACTATAAATTAAAAGCATTAACGCATGCTATATATTTTTGTTTTCACAAGGTTTAGAGATGTAACGTATATTCCACTTTTAAAAAATAAGTCACTTATAGCTTTCGTCATAAACCACGGCTGCGTTCAAAATGGCATTCAATGTTTTCAAAGTGCACTGTGAAGTGAACGCAATTGTCAATATGAAGTGTGCTAAAGCTGAACTGTAAAAACACTTTCAAAGCAAATTACACCTAAGAGAGATGACTTTAATGTTTTTTTTAAGCATTTCAAGTTTAAGTGTTGGAATGCTCTAAATGAATAGGGCTTAGGGGGGATAACTGGGAATAGAACCCAGCCAGGAACTATGAGAGGGGTGGTGCAGACCTGGTGCAGTGCAATCTGTGCTGCATCCAATGCTTTTTAATGGGCTCACCTAACCCCACCCCTAACCCTACCCCTCACAGTGACATCACTCGCTCCATTGAGTGCATTGTGTCTGACATTTCATCGCTGAGTGATGCAATCTCAGCTTGCATCATAAAGGCTGCATCCAGATACTATTTGGAACTATTCTTCTAACTACAGCTCTACAGGTGTAGTTGTAAGTGTGCAAGTTTGCCACACAATTTCCAAATGCTCGTTGGAATGATAGATTTGGGAAACGCCAAATCAGCTAACTATGTTTGTAATGACAGAACTTGTGAATTTAGTTGGCTAACGATGGATTTCAGAAACGCACCCAGGCCAGCTTGCTGCTGACTGACTGACTGACTGACCCATCTACCCCTTCTCTAAACCCAACTGATAGTGTTATCATAATCTAGAAAAAAAGCCATCATTTCACCATGTTTATTTATCTATTTTGCTTTTGTTTTACCTGGTTTCCATTATTTTTAAATTCAGTTCATGTCCTGGTTTACATTTTTTTCATTCTGACATACACATCATATTGTAACCATTGTAATATGGGTTACAAATGATGTCTCATACGTGTCTGCCAGATCCAGAAGTCTTAATAACACTCTGCTCGACCTATGAATGAACAGTTGTCCTGGTTGATCTCTGGAAATCCTCCCCTAACTTCAACATATTTGTCATTCTGACACAACAATTACAGCAGAAGGACACGTCCACTTCAGCAACCTTCTTGACTAGAACAGATCAGTATAATTAATTTGCTCAGGATTATTATAAGGTGGCACAAATCCGCGGATTGCGCTGATAAGGAGAGGTGGCGTCGTTATCAGTGAAACCATTATCCTCCTCAATTAAGATGAAGATGTAAATCCCTGAAGAGGAACTGCTTGTCAAAAAGAGGCCGGGGATTTGTCTCAAAACTCAGAACAAACTCTGCTATAGTTGAAGCATTGTTTGAAATCGCGGCTCACGTTAAAACTGTGAGCTTAAAGGTGCCGCATGTAAGCTTTTGACTCTTGTAATGCATGAAAACACCATAATATGTTTGCAGATATTTAAGAAACATGCCAAGTTAACATTCTTGTTTATCTGTAAAACAATGCTGAAGTCAGATATTCTGCTTTGAAAATGTGCGTCACGTGTCGGAACATCTGTCTATGTTTTGGTTATTTTAACCCGCCCACTGCCAGTTTAGCCAATTATATTTCAGCACTCCATGTTGCCTTGATGGAAAACAGCATATTTCATGCATTCAGTCATGAAGGCTCTCAACGCATGGGTCCGTGACCAAAATGCGACCTCTGGTGGACATTAGCAGACTCCAAATTTAGAAGCAGATTCAGAGTTCCACATGAGGTTATTAATTAGCAAATAATATAAATATTACCAACGTAAGCATTTGTTAAGCAGGTTACATTAGCCACATTTCCACTGTTGGGCCAGTGTGAGCCAGGGATTTTATCGGGCTGGGGTGTGCCAATAGACAGTAAGTGACAGTGGAGATGCGACTGGCTCGCCCTGGCATGCTCGCTGTAGGCACGATAGTGGAAACGCGGCTATTGTAACCTCGTGTCTCAACAATACGCTACATGACGAGATTTGCAGTGATGAGCAACTTGGCTGTGTGTACCAGAATCAACACGACAGAAATTTAAATACAGCCATTCAGAAGCACAGCATGTGCACTCACTCACAAAATGGTAAGGTTTAAATTCTAATTAATATATATAAAACCTCTTTAGCATTTTTAAATGTACATGCTGAATCACTGATAGACTTCGCTTGCACTTGTATTTCGTGGTAAAGCATTGTGATATTTGCATCAAATTAAATTTGCTAGTTTTCTTATATGCATAGAAATCATGACAAGCAATCCATTATCATTCAGTGTGACAGATATACACTCACCAGAAACTTTATTAATAGTACTGGGTTGGACCCACTTTTGCCATCAGAACAGTCTTAATCCTTTGTGGCATAAATTCAACAAGGTACTGGAAATATTCCTTAGAGATTTTGCTCCATATTGATATGATAGCATCACGCAGTTGCTGCAGATTTGTCAGCTGCACATTCATGATGTGAATCTCCCGTTCCACCACATCCCAAAGGTGCTCTATTGGATTGAGGTCTGGTGACTGTGGAGGCCATTTGAGTACAGTGAACTCATTGTCATGTTCAAGAAACCAGTCAGTAGATGGGTACACTGTGGTCATAAAGGGATGGACATGGTCAGCATCAATACTCAGGTAGGCTGTGGCGTTGACATGATGCTCAATTGGTACTAATGAGCCCAAAATGTGCCAAGAAAATATCCCCCACACCATTACACCTCCACCACCAGCCTAAACTGTTGATACAAGGCAGGATGGATTCATGCTTTCAGGGTGTTGATGCCAAATTCTGAACCAACCATCCGAATGTCGCAGCAGAAATGGAGACTCATCAGACCAGGCAACGTTTTTCCAATCTTCTATTGTCCAGTTTTGGTGAGCCTGTGTGAATTGTAGCCTCAGTTTCCTGTTCTTAGCTGACAGGAGTGGCACCCGGTGTGGTCTTCTGCTGCTGTAGCCCATCTGCCTCACATTTGGACGTGTTGTGTGTTCAGAGATGCTCTTCCTCGGTTGTAACGAGTGCTTATTTGAGTTACTGTTGCCTTTCTATCAGCTCGAACCAGAACCATTCTCCTCTGACCTCTGGCATCAACAAGGCATTTGCGCTCACAGAACTGTCGCTCACTGGATATTTTCTCTTTTTCGGGCCATTCTCTGTAAACCCTAGAGATGGTTGTGCGTGAAAATCCCAGTAGATCATCAGTTTCTGAAATACTCAGACCAGCCCGTCTGGCACCAACAACCATGTTCAAAGTCACTTAAATCCTCTTTCTTCCCCATTCTGATGCTCAGTTTGAACTGCTGCAGATCGTCTTGACCATGTCTACATGCCTAAATGCATTGAGTTTCTGCCATGTGATTGGCAGAAACTCAATGCGTTAACGAGCAGTTGGACAGGTGTAACTTATAAAGTTGCCGGTGAGTGTATTTTTGTTAAAATTAAACAACACTTTTATTCTAAATTGTTTTTAAAAAGAGGTTAAAATAGAAGCCATTTAAATATTTTTTTCAACCCAGCTGCCGGGTTTGTCCATATTTGACCCAGCATTGGGTTAAAAAACAGCATTTATTTTTAAAGTGAAGAATACCTGTTTATTTTTATTTTATTTAAAGATTTATTTTTGGCCTTTATTAAATAGGAGAGTGTTGAGACAAAGCAAAGTTAGAGAGAGAGGGGGGGTAAGGTAGGGAAATGTCCAGTGCGCTAACCACTAGATTTTTCATTTTTAGATGAACTATTTCTTTAATTGTATCGTATATGGAAAATATTATTTATCAAAGAGGAAGATCCCTTAATTCTCAAAGCTCTGGGTGGATCAGTCCTGTTATCATGTTAAATGATGCTGTCCCGGTGCCATCCAGAGCCTCCATTGCATTTAACCGTTGCTTTGCATAAAGTTGTCGATATCATCAAGACTCATTGGATTAGGAGTGCAGTCATGGTTGGGTTACTAGACTCCGATGCGTGCCTTTTTAAACAGAGCCCTCATCTTTCCCCCGGCGCTGCTGTTGGCATGTCAACAACGCGCCAAATTAGTGTTTATTGAATCATTGTTCTATAAGGGAAATGATAATTGCTAGAGCTGGTGGCTTTGCACATTGCGCAAGTGCTGGTTCATGACTTTCCGAGAAAAACGGGCTGCCTTATTAAAGCTGGCTGCCCCGGCTCCTAATCTATTTCTAGGATTTCCGAAGTTTCAGCAAACTGGGGATTAGAGGCTTTTTTCCCCTCCTTCACAGATTTAGCCCCTGTCCAGCGCTCTCCTTGCTCCCAGATGGAGCCGAGTTGTTTGCGTCTGCTCTTTTTGCGGTCGTGCCTGTGTTTTGTCTGTATGTCTGAGTTGCTTTTGAGGCTTCTGAGGTCTTCTTGGTGCACAGTAGTCCTCTGATAGATGTATACATACAGCACTCAATATAAATGAGTACACCAACATTTTGAAAATGAATATTTTGATCCATTTCTCAGTGAATATAGGTCATATATTTTGATGCATTCGAACAAAACAGATTTATTAAACAGATGTTCATACATTCATTCATTTTCTTTTCGACTTAGTTTTAGTCACCAAACATCTGTGGAAATAAAAAGATAATACATTTAATTTTATACAAAATATTGGGAAAACAAATGACAAACAATACAATTTCGACAAAATTGTACATACACAGTGCATCTGGAAAGTATTCATAGCACTTCACTTTTTCCACATTTTTTATGTTACACCCTTATTCCAAAATGGATTCAATTCATTTATTTCCTCAAAATTCGCCACTCAATACCCCATAATGACAATGTGAAAAATTAGTTTTTGAAATTGTTGCAAATTTATTCCAAATAAAAAACCTGAAAAATCCGATGTACATCAGTATTCACAGCCTTTGCTCAATACTTTGTTGATGCACCTTTGGCAACAATTACAACCTCAAGTCCTTTTGAATATGATGCCACAAGTTTGGCACACCTGTCTTTGGGAATTTTTGCCCGTTCCTCTATGCAGTACCTCTCAAGCTCTATCAGGTTGGATGGGAAGCGACGGTGTACAGCCATTTTCAGATCTCTCCAGAGATGTTCAATAGGATTTAGGTCTGAGCTCTGGCTGGGCCACTCAAGGACATTCACAGAGTTGTTGTGAAGCCACTCCATTGATATTTTGGCGGTGTGCTTTTGATTCATTGTCCTGCTGAAAGATGAACCGTCGCCCCAGTCTGAGGTCAAGAGCACTCAAGCAGGTTTTCATTCAGGATGTCTCTGTACATTGCTGCATTCATCTTTCCCTCTATCCTGACTAGTCTTCCAGTTCCTGCTGCAGAAAAACATCCCCACAGCATGATGCTGCCACCACCATGCTTCACTGTAGGGATGGTATTAGCCTGGTGATGAGCGGGGCCTGGTTTTCTCCAAACGTAAAGCCTGGCATTCACTCCAAAGAGTTTAATTTTAATCTCATAAGACCAGAGAATTTAGTTTCTTATGATCTGAGAGTCCTTCAGATGCCTTTTGGCAAATTCCAGGTGGGGAGTGGCTTCTGTCTGGCCACTTTAGCATACAGGCCGGATTGGTGGAGTTTCTCCTCTCTCCACAGAAGAACGCTAGAGCTCAGACAGAGTGACCATCGGGTTATTGATCACCTCTCTGACTAAGGCCCTTCTCCCCCGATCACTCAGTTTAGATGGCCGGCCAGCTGTAAGAGTCCTGGTGGTTCCAAACATCTTCCACTTACAGATGATGGAGGCCGCTGTGCTCATTGGAACTTTCAGAGCAGCAGAAGTGTTTCTGTAACCTTCCCCAGCCTTGTGCCTCGAGACAATCCTGTCTCGGAGGTCTACAGACAATTCCTTTGTCTTCATGCTTGGTTTATGCTTTGACATGCACTGTCAACCCTGGGACCTTATATAGACAGGTGTATGCCTGTTCAAATCATGTCCAATCAACTGAAATTACCACAGGTGAACTCCAATGAAGCTACTGAAACATCTTAAGAATGATCAGAGGAAACAGAATGTCCCTGAGATCAATTTAGAGCTTCACGGCAAATGCTGTTAATACTGATGTACATGTGATTGTTCAGGGTTTTTATTTTTAATAAATTTGCAACAATTTCAAAAACATCTTTTTTTTCACATTGTCATTATGTGGAGAATTTTGAGCAAATAAATGAATTTAATCCATTTTGGAATAAAACTGTAACATAAAAAATGTGGAAAAAGTGAAGCGCTATCAATACTTTCCAGATGCACTGAATTTATTTGTTTCACTCGAAATTTTGCTGTTATATTTTTTATGAATTTTTTTAAATATATGCTCTTTTCTTGCACATCATACAGGCTATTGTGTTCATCCAAATTCCCAAGGTGCGCCACATTTTCTAAAAGCTTTACTCTGTCCAGGTCAAATTTCCTTCGTCCTCTGATTTCACAGTTGGAGGCGGCAGTCAAAAGTGGATCTTGAGTAGAAACCCTCAGTTAAAAGAATTAATAATGATAATGGAAGATTCAGTTATGCAATTATTGAGAGAATTGTGTAAAACTGTATGCATAAATCAAACTTTTAGTTTATATTTCGTCAGTTCTGAATTGCAGGAAATTTTATTTTAAAACTTTTTATGGTTTAAGGTTTGATTGTATTGATTATTGATTATTAAATATAATTCACTTATTTATTATTATTATTATTATTATTATTATTATTATTATTATTATTTTTATTATTGTTATTATTATTATTATTATTATTATTATTATTATTGTTATTGTTATTGTTATTATTATTATTGTTGTTATTATTATTATGATTATTATTATTATTGTTATTATTATTATTATTATTATTATTATTATTATTATTATTATTATTATTATTGTTATTGTTATTATTATTATTATTATTATTATTATTATTATTATTATTATTATTATTATTATATTAGTGTTATTATTATTGTTATTATTATTATTGTTATTATTATTATTATTATTATTATTATTATTATTATTATTATTATTATTATTATTATTATTAGTGTTATTATTATTATTGTTATTATTATTATTATTATTATTATTATTATTGGTGGCATGGTGGTTCAGTGGTTAGAACTCAGCTAGAAGGTCACTGGTTCGAGTCATTCTGCTGTGGCAACTCTAACTCGAAGGAAAATGAATGAATGAATGAATTATTATTATTGCTGTTGTTGTTAGTCTAGTTGAATTACAGATACATTTTTATCATTTTATAAAATATAAAAACATACATTTATTATAATTATATTATTATAAATAATTATTAGTTGTTTTTAAATGTCAAAGCTAAATATAAAAATAATAATAATAATGTAAAAATTTTAATTAACTTCATGCGTTATAATAAAAATTTATTATTATTATTATTATTATTATATTTGCATTTGGGCGATGCAGTGGCGCAGTAGGTAGTGCTGTCGCTTCACAGCAAGGTCACTGGTTCGAGCCTTGGCTGGGTCAGTTGGCGTTTCTGTGTGGAGTTTGCATGTTCTCCCTGCGTAATAATGCCAATATTTAGTTGCTTATTATTATTATTTTGGTTACTGGTGTTGATCCAGATTTAATTAAGTGCTTTCATTTCTTGAGTGTCCAATGTTTTTATCCTGCTATATATAGTTAATTTATTTTAAAGTGTTGATCCTGATTTAATTTCTTGACAGTTCTTTTCATGGACTGTTTAGTGTACATCTTTACATTGCAATGTATACTGTTACCAAAATAAGTTAAATGAAATCCTTGCAATTAGCAGTTGAGAAATAGGTGGATTGGGAAGGCTTAACATTCAGAGTGGCCTTGAAACACAATCTCAGAGCGGCGAATGTTAGTGAAGAAAAATCAACATGGCAGTGAACATATGAACCGCGTCTTTATAACCCAACAGCTGCAGAGATCAGAGCCAAACACTGGGGTCAGAGGTCAGTGGCCCCTGATATTTGAACATCTCCACGTGTTTGTGTGTGTGTGTGTGTGTGTGTCAGACAGCGGCTTCCCTCAAAAGACTTTATACTCAGTGTCAGATGTTCACACCATCTACTAGAACTAAAGTCAACTGGAATCGCCAATCAAACACACCACACATCAGTCTTGTTAATATTTCATATATTATGTATAAATTTATTATATCTTTAATATCACTAAATATTATATGAAATGTTATTATGTAATATTTAATATATTATTCAATGTTTCAATTAGTGCTGGGTCGTTATCGGCGTTAACGCGAGACTCTTATCGCGCAATAAAAAAAATATCGCCGTTAATCTATTCTCAAAGTTGGGTTGGGAGCTGTGTATATTCTACGCAAGCTATGATGACTTTCACCTTGATAGTTTAGCGCGGATGTATACCTGACCGGTGAGCCGTTTGAAAAAACTTCTGAATCAAATCAGCAGGATGCCTGACTTTAGCTGCAGTTCGGCAGTTTCACTTTAACTCATGATCATTTCATTCATGCCCCCGTGACAAACTGGGGTATTAGACGCAAATAAGGAGCAAGGACTGGTGAGAGTGTTATGGAATGTAATAACGCTCGCCAAACTTCCGGATTTCACAGTGTGTGTGTTTTTTATGTGTGTGTGTTTTGTGTGTGGTCCTTTACTGACCGCCGCCTGTGTCTTGGATATGGCGAAAAGTCCTACATGACGGTAATAGTTTGATTGCAGTGTTTACTTCAGTAATGCCACTAATATCTGCATACTCCACATGTCTTAATTCCATTTCTGTTTAGTTCAGTTATGACTTTAGTCGCATTAAGGTAATCAAAAATTTCTGTTTACATGGTAGACTCTTAATCAGAGTATTCATATTAAAATCATATTAAAGTATTGTTGCCCATGTAATCATACTCAATGTTTGACACCGTCAGGGCTCTGTGAACTTGGTATTGAGAAGCAGCATTTTCTGTACGTACATCAAAAGCAAGTATGAAATCGCTGTTTGGAGCTCATGTAGGCCTACAGTTCAACATTCATGTTTTACTGAATAAACAGTAAGTAAACACAAGTACATCTTATTGAACGTCATTTATTTTCATCCCCAATTATCATAGTAGATCAGTTTCTCAAGCAGTTTGTGATGCATTTTGGAAACAGGAGATGAGCCCCTGGTCTAATGCGCTGCCTGGCTCGAGAAACCCGTTCTCAAAGATTTATTATTTGGGTAGCACACATATTCTGAATGCCTTTGGCAGAATTCAAATGAGCCATTTTAACCTAGATTAATGTCGAAATTTATCTAGATTAATCTAGATTTAAAAAATTAATCTATGCCCACCTATAGTTTCAATATATCAACAATGCAACACATCAGTCTTGTTTTTATTTAATAGCATATTTTTGTACATTATCATATATTAAATATTCATTCATTCATTCATTCATTCATTTTCTTTTCGGTTTAATCCCTTTATTAATCTGGGGTCGCCACAGTGGAATTAACCGCCAACTCATCCAGCATTTGTTTTATGCAGCGGATGCCCTTCCAGCTGCAACCCATCACTGGGAAATACATACACATTTATTCACACACACATACACTTAACCAATTAACCTGTACCACTTGTCTTTGGACTGTGGGGGAAACCGGAGCACCCGGAGGAGAACATGCAAACTGGTTGCCCATATTAAATGTTCTATAATAATATAACATAATCATAGTAATAATAAAATAACTATTATATATGTAATAGTATTTAAATATTAATATATCAAATATTAATAACACTGGTTTGTGGTGTTGATATATTGAAATATTGAATAATATATTACATATTATATAATAATATTCATATAATATGCATATTTATATAATATGATATCAATCATATCATAGTCATAGATCCTTTTTTAGCACTTTTATATTTTAAATAAAGCAAAACAAAACAAAACAATACAAAACAAAACATCAATGCCAAACAAAACAAAATGAAACAAAAACAACAAAACAAAACGAAACTAAACAAAAAACTAAACAAAAAAAGCAACACAAAAACATCACTGCAAAACAAAACAACACAAAACAAAAACATAAACGCAAAACAAAAATGTCAATGCATAGTAAAACAACAAAAAACAAAAACGCCAATGCATAGTAAAACAACAACAAAAAAAAGGTCAACGCATAGTAAAACAACAAAAAAAAAAGGTCAACGCATAGTAAAACAACAAAAAAAAAAAAGGTCAACGCATAGTAAAACAACAAAAAACAAAAACGTCAACGCATAGTAAAACAACAAAAAACAAAAACATCAACGCATAGTAAAAAAAAAAAAAAAAAAAAAACTAAACAAAACAAAACAAAAACGTCAACGCATAAGAAAACAACAAAACAAAACAAAAACATAAATGCAAAACAAAAACGTCAATGCATAGTAAAACAACAAAACAAAAACAAACAAAAAAAACTAAACAAAACAAAAACGTCAACGCATAATAAAACAACAAAACAAAACAACACAAAACAAAAACATAAATGCAAAACAAAAACGTCAATGCATAGTAAAACAACAAAACAAAAACAAACAAAAAAAAACTAAACAAAACAAAAACGTCAACGCATAAGAAAACAACAAAACAAAACAAAAACATCAAAGCCAAACAGAACAAAAACATCAACGCAAAGCAAAACAAAACAAAACATCAACGCGAAACAAAATAAAACAAAACAAAAACATCAAAGCAAAAAAAAACATAAACGCAGAGTAAAACAACAAAACAAAAACAACAAAACAAAAACATCAACGCGAAACAAAATAAAACAAAACAAAAACATCAAAGCAAAAAAAAAACATTAACGCAGAGTAAAACAAAACAAAAACAATGAAAAAAAAACTAAACAAAACAAAAACATAAACGGAAAACAAAACAATCAACACATAGGAAAACAAAACTAATATAAACAAAAACAACAAAACAAAAGTATCAACGCATAGTAAAACAAAACAAAACATCAATGCATAACAAAACAACCGAAAAAGTAAACAAAACACACATCAAACAAAACGATTCAAACGAAAGCACTTCAGAGGACCTTTAAATATAACTAACAATTTAAAATATAAGCTTTTTTTTTTTACATTTATTGTAAAAGTCTTTTACTTGCTGAAAATCTGTCTAGCCATTGTGTACAACAGCCTTTTTTCAGCATATTTTGTTCATGTTTTGTAAATTCAAGACTGAAGGGATTTGCTTTAAGCAGATAGTCATTTTATGCAGAGCAAGTGTGTGTGTGTGTGTGTGTGTGTGTGTGTGTGTGTGTGTGTGTGTGTGTGTGTGTGTGTGTGTGTGTGTGTGTGTGTGTGTGTGTGTGTGTGTGTGTGCGTGTTTCTGGGTGGTTTTCAGCTGCTGGCGTCTGGCACTGCTGTCAACACACTGAAGGTGCTCAAAACGCTGTTAAAACCAAGTCTTGAGGACAGAATCTCTCCACCGTGACCTGAAACATTTGGCACCGCTGCTCTGAAAAAGGCTGAAGGAACTGGAAGAGGAGCGGATGTGAAATTATATCTGGGGCTTTGTTGAAGCTTATCGGGGCCACACTGGGGGCATTTTGGGGCCACTTTCGAGAAGCGTGACGAGAGGGACAAATTCGTCACATGTAAATTTATAGCATTACATGGATCTACGGCTGTGGTTCTTTATCTTTTTTAAATATTCAGGCAAACTACGGTGGTCAAGAGATCTTAAATGCTCTGCAAATTAAGAAAACACGAGCATATAGAAAAACACTAACAGATCAATAAAAGTAAACATCAACAAATTCTCACAGGACATTACAATACAGAAATGCAACAATGGCATACAGTGGAAATGTGTCGTGGACCCAACCCAGACTCATTGGAAAATGTGCTCAGGGCTACATTTTTGAGAACTGACAAATATTAATGCAGTTTTTGATTTCACAAATCCACTAGAGGGCGTCGTATACATGTTTGACAATCTCAAATACGTTACTGGGACTCGATTTCTCATACGTTTCATTTCTTGTAAATCCACCAGAGGCCACTGTGTACATTAACGGCTTTCTCGTGCATGAGAGAAGCCACAGCGGAATGAACCGCCAATTTATCCAGCATATGTTTAATGCAGCGGATGCCCTTCCAGCTGCAACCCGTCACTTGGAAACACCTATACACACTAATACACACACATACACTAATGTAATAACTAAGTAATTTTAGCCTACCCAATTCACCTATAGTGTGTGTGTTTGGACTGTGGGGGAAACCGGAGCACACGGAGGAAACCCACGTGAACTCGGGGAGAACATGCAAACTCCACACAGAAACGCCAACTGACCCAGCCAAAGCTCGAACCAGCAACCTTTTTGCTGTGAGGCGATCGTGCTACCCACCGCACCACCATGCAGCCCATGTGACACATTATTGTTTGTTTTTTATATTTTACAACACAACAATTTAACTAAGTAAACTAAATACGACAACATTAAGGTCGTGAATCAGGTTATTACATATAATCCTATGATCTATTATGTTTGTGTGTGTGTGTGTGTGTGTGTGTGTGTGTGTGTGTGTGTGTGTGTGTGTGTGTGGATACGTGAATAAGGTGTTTAACTAATTATTTTTATTTACATAGTTTGAGTACCAAAACATGCACAGATGCTAAAATGATTGTTACGATATAATAATGAAATACTGACTGAAACGGGAAACCCTAAACTGTTCACAGTCTAATGAATGGCAATCGTAGCACAGGCGGTCTAGATCGCCATATTTGTGAAATACAGTAGGTGGCGATAATGCTCCTAAGGAGTTAGTCACCATTAAACAAGAAAAAAAAAATTGAAGATTGATACGTTTTTAACCACCTATGGTTCACCCCTGCTTAGATCGTGTGGCCTGGATTGTGTGTCCTGAAACGTGTGTGGGTTTGCAGGTCTCTAGCTGCATATATC
>NC_079441.1:69975817-69980817 GCF_903798145.1 Danio aesculapii | reverse complement strand
TGTAAACTTTAAAGCAATACCATTTTTAAATGCATATTAAACAAGCATTCATGTGCTAAAACAAAACATCCATGTATGTTTAATTAAAATAGCATGTTTGCATAAGAAAACGGATTATAAAACTCACACATTTCCACAAACACTCCATAAATACATCAAAAACACTGATTTGGCTATTAAGTTTAAAGGTTTATGCGCATTGTAATCCAGTGGCACCTTGCGATTCTCTGGCTCTGTGACATTTGTTGTGTGTATTGACTCCAGCCTCAGCATTGTGTTCACTTATTGCCACTTTATCAATGAAAAGATAGTCTATTCTTCACATGCCAATCAAGAGCAGCCACACTGGATTACTAAACAGACCGCTGACCTTCCCCTTCCACACAAAGCACAGCGCACTCTTCCTGCTCGGCTGTCCTTTCTTTTACGAGTGCTCTCTGAGGGTCAACTTCTAGCAGATTTGGCTAATTAACTGCCCTTGTGCTGAGCAGTGATAGTCAGCGAGGATCCGTAGATGCTCCGACAATCAATACGGCTCGTCCTTTCCATTCCGGATAGAGTGTTTTGTGCAGAGAGATTTGATTTTTGCTGTAGCACCGGTTTGGGGGTTACTTTAGCCAAAAATGAAAGTTCTGTCATCATTTATTGATGCCATTTCAAACTTGCTTGACTGTGAGACACACAATATATGTACAGTTGAAGTCAAAATGATTAGCCCTCCTTTTCTCTTTTAAATATTTCCTAAATTATGTTTAACAGAGCAAGGCATTTTTCACAGTATTTCCTATAATATTTTTTCTTCTGGAAAAAGTCTTATTTGGTTTATTTTGGCTAGAATGAAAGTAGTTTTAAGGTCAATATTATTAGCCCCATTAAGCAATATTTTTTTTTCGATTGTCTACAGAACAAACCATTGTTATACAATGACTTGCCTGAATCTCCTAGTTGACCTAGTTAAGCCTTTAAATGTCACTTTAAGCTGAATACTAGTATCTCGAAAACTGTCTAGTAAACGATTATGTGCTGTCATCATAGCAAAGATAAATTAAATCCGTTATTAGAAATGAGTAGGCCCACACGGAATCTGCGCTCGCAGATTTTCAGCAGATTTCCACCAATTTTTATCCCATCATTCATTCTGTTTATTTACTTGAGTAAATGTGTGTAAATCCACATATATTCAGGTTTTAAATTAATTACAGTAATATTATTGACTAACATGAAAATGTTCAGCTGACAGCCATATCACCCTGCAGCTCAAGACCGGTTACTCACTTAAGCTAAGCAGGGCTGAGCCTGGTCAGTACCTGGATGGGAGACCGCATGGGAAAACTAGGTTGCTGTTGGAAGTGGTGTTAGTGAGGCCAGCAGGGGGCGCTCAACCTGTGGTCTGTGTAAGTCCTAATGCCCCAGTATAGTGAAGTTGATGCTATATTGTCAATGGATGCCGTCTTTCGGATGAGACGTTAAACCGAGGTCTTGACTCATTGTGGTCATTAAAAATCCCATGGCACTTCTCGGAAAAAGTAGTAGTAGGTGTCCTGGCCGAATTCCCTCCATGGGCCCTTACCCATCATGGCCTCCCAATCATCCCCATCCACCGAATTGGCTGTATCTCTGTCTCTCCACTCCACCAATAGCTGGTGTGTGGTGAGCACACTGGCGCTGTTGTCCTGTGGCTGCCGTCGCACCATCCAAGTGGATGCTGCACACTGTTGGTGGTGTGGAGTGACCTTAAGTGCTTTGGGTGTATGGCCATACACAATAAATGAGCTATATAAATACGCATTACATACTTACTTACTTACTTATGTCCAATGCAGTTTGTACAGTAATATTTTCTGTCTTTTAGATATATTATATGAGAGACTTGCTTTGTTTACCAAATAAAGTGAATCTAATAGGATTTGCATTTTAAGCATTACATAAAAGTTTAAAAGATATTATTTTTTTATTTCATATATTAAGGTTTTAGTTATGATATTTCCAAAATAACTCCGCAGAAATCCGCAGATTTTTACCAAAATTCTCTGTAGAAATAGCAAAAAATGTCCGCAGATTCCGTCTGGCCCTAGAAATGAGTTGTTAAAACTATTAGGTTTAGAAACGTGTTCAATAAATCTTCTTTGCGTTAAACAGAAATTAGGAAAAAAACATACAGGAGGGCCAGTAATTATGACTTGAACTGTTTATCTATACGAATTTTATCCATACAACAAAAGTCACCGTTTACATTTTTTAACATATGAATATTTGGTGTAGGATTTCATTAGAAACTGTCTAAGCCAGGGGTCACCAAACTTGTTCCTGGAGGGCCGGTGTCCTGCAGATTTTAGCTCCAACCCTAATCAAACACACCTGAACAAGCTAATCAAGGTCTTGCTAGGTATACTTGAAACACCCAGGCAGCTGTGTTGAGGCAAGTTAGAGCTAAACCCTGCAGGGACACCGGCCCTCCTGGACCGAAATTGGTGACCCCTGGTCTAAGCTGTCAAGATCAGAGCAAAATGGTCAAATATACACTAGTCAAAAATTTGGAAACAGTGAGAATTGTTAATAATTCAAAAGAAGCAGATTCAGCTCACCAAGGCTGCATTTATTTGTTAAAAAATAAAATCTGTAAAGTTTATGGTAAAAAAGCGGCATAAAAATGTAACCATTAAAAATATGGTAGGACGTCGGTGCCAATAATGTAATGGTTAGCTGTGACTTTACTGAATGAGCACCGTCCGACAGATCACACTATTATGTCTTTCTTTTCTTTTTCATTCTTTTATAACCTGCTTTAACACATTTTAATCTGTTTTAATAATTCTGTTAATCAGTTTTATTTTCTCTTATTTATGTAAAGCACTTTGAATTACCATTGTGTATGAAATGTGCTATATAAATAAAATTGCCTTGATTAGCTTGTCGATACATGCACTCCGGTGCTCACGACAACCCGAGTTTGATTCCCGCCCTCAACGTCCTATGCAGATTCTTCACCTCTCTTTGCTCCCCACACTTTCCTGTCAATACTCTCTACTGTCCTGTCCATTAAAAGTGAAAACTATGAAAAGATAATTATTATATATATACAGTTGAAGTCAGAATTATTAGCCCCCTTGAATTATTAGCCCCCCTGTTTATTTTTTGCCTCGTTTTCTGTTTAACAGAGCAGATTTTTTTTTTGACACATTTCTAATCATAATAGTTTTAATAACTCGTCTCTAATAACTGATTTATTTAATCTTTGCCATGATGACAGTACATAATATTTGACTAGATATTTTTCAAGACACTTCTATTCACCTTATTCTTTGCCGACCAGCCATTTGAATTTTTTTGGCTCGAGACTTCCGGTCTCATTCACTTCCATTCATTTTTAGACGTTAAAAACTGCTCGTTACGCTGCTTGATGTTGCAAACTGATATTTTCTTATTATATTATTCTACTTGGTCTGTATAGTAGTGCAAACATTTGTTTGTAGAGCGAGTAGTTTGACCGTTTTCTGCCGTTTATTATTCCTTGTCATTTCTCCCATAGGGGACCTAATCGGAAGTTCTAAAACAATCGCGAAAACAGGCGCACTTCCGCATTTTAGAATAACGTCAATACAGCTTAAAGTGACATTTAAAGGCTTAACTAGGTTAATTAGGTTAACTAGGCAGGTTAGGGTTTTAGGTAAGTTATTGTATAATGATGGTTTGTTCTGTAGACTATCGAAAAAATATAGCTTAAAGAGGCTAATAATATTGACCTAAAAATGGTGTTTAAAAAATTTAAAACTGCTTTTATTCTAGCCGAAATAAACCAAACAAGACTTTCTCCAGAAGAAAAAATATAATCAGACATACTGTGAAAATTTCCTTGCTCTGTTAAACATCATTTGGGAAATATTTATAAAAGAGAAAAAAATTCAAAGGGGGCTAATAATTCTGACTTCAACTGTGTGTATATATATATATATGGTAGGGTTAGTAAAAAAAATCTTTTTACACTTTCTACATTTTACAGTACTCACCATACTGTACTTTTTTGTCATACACAATACAGCATGTTTTGAAAATAAAAACACAATCATAACCTGCAGCATTTACTGTAGCTTATTTTTACAGTAAAGCCGTTAAATTTGTTTTCTAATTGAATGTAGTTTCAAATTTAATTTATTCCTGTAATTCAAAGCTGAATTAACATCATCATTATTGCATCTGTGAGACATTAAAATTCAAAATAAACATGGATATGTGAGAGCTGATGGAACGCACAATAAACATTTATTCATTAGTTTTTCTTCAGCTTAGTCCCTTAATTATCAGGGGTCGCCACAGTGGAATGAACCACCAACTATTCCGGCATATGTTTTACGCAGCGGACGCCCTTCCAGCTGCAACACCTTAATTATCAGGGGTCGCCACCGTGGAATGAACCACCAACTATTCCGGCATATGTTTTACGCAGCGGACGCCCTTCCAGCTGCAACACCTTACTTATCAGGGGTTGCCACAGTGGAATGAACCACCAACTATTCCGGCATATGTTTTATGCAGCGGATGCCCTTCCAGCTGCAACACAATACTGGGAAACACCCATTCACTCTTGCATTCACACACACACTCATATTACAGCCAATTTAGTTGATCTAATTCACCTATAGCACATGTGTTTGGACTGTGGGGGAAACCGGAGGAAGCCAACGCAAACATGGGGAGAACATGCACAATCTACACAGAAATGCCAACTGGTCCAGCCGGGACTCGAACCAGTGACCTTTTTGCCGTGAGGCGACACAATAAACATGCGTATATGTATTAACTTATTTAAACAATGATTAATAATCAGTATTACAGTTGTACTGCTGTTTGTTTGCAATGCAACATGCAATGCATAACTCAAAACATGCACACGCTGTGCTTTTTTACAGACTTTTCTCAGAATGCACGTGCATTTCATTCTTGAGTCATTTGTTAGTGTGTAAGTACGTATCGCTTGAGTAAATCAAAGCGTAATTTTTGTA
>NC_079441.1:69835817-69973317 GCF_903798145.1 Danio aesculapii | reverse complement strand
AGACTAAACAGTTGAGTTTTTAGTCGTTTCTTGAAGACAGCAAGTGACTCTGCTGTTCTGATGTAGTTAGGGAGTTCATTCCACCAACTGGGCAGATTGAATGTGAGAGTTCGGGAAAGTGATTTCTTCCCTCTTTGGGATGGAACAACGAGGCGACGTTCATTCACAGAACGCAAGTTTCTGGAGGGCACATATATCTGCAGAAGTGAGAGCAGATACGAAGGAGCAAAGCCAGAGGTCACTTTGTAAGCAAACATCAGAGCTTTGACTTTGATGCGGGCAGCAACTGGCAGCCAGTGCAAACGGGTGAGTAGCGGAGTGACATGTGCTCTTTTGGGTTCATCAAAGACCACTCGTGCTGCTGCGTTCTGAAGCAGCTGAAGAGGTTTGATAGAACTAGCTGGTAGCCCGGCTAGCAGAGAGTTGCAATAGTCCAGTTTGGAGAGGACAAGAGCTTGAACAATGAGTTGAGCAGTATGTTCAGATAGGAAGGGTCGGACCTTTCTGATGTTGTAGAGTGCGAATCTGCAAGATCGAGCAGTTCTAGAAATGTGGTCAGAGAAGTTCAGTTGGTCATCAATCGTAACTCCAAGGCTTTTTACCATTTTGGATGCAGTGATGGTTGCTCCATCCATCTGGATTGAAAAGTTATGGTGAAGAGTCGGGTTGGCAGAAACTTCAAGCATTTCCGTTTTCATGAGGTTAAGCTGGAGATGATGATCTTTCATCCAGAGTGAAATGTCTGACAGGCAGGCTGAAATGCGAGCTGGAACCGAGGGATCATCAGGGTGAAAAGAGAGGTATAGCTGGGTGTCATCAGCATAGCAGTGGTAGGAAAAACCATGTTTCTGGATGACTGTTCCTAAAGATGCCGTGTAGATAGAGAAGAGAAGTGGCCCAAGCACAGAGCCCTGAGGTACCCCAGTGTTTAGAGGCTGTAGGTTGGACACCTCTCCCCATTACAACCTACTTACAACCTACAACCTACTTACTCCCCATTACAACCTACTTACAACCTACAACGTGAGAATATAGGAGATCTAGTATGAAGATTCAATCACAAAGTAAACTATCAGGAATAAATGTGACCCTGGAGCACAAAACCAGGCATCTGTTGCACAGGTACAGTTGAAGTCAGAATTAATAGCCCTCCTGAATAATCAGCCCCTATATATTTTTCCTTAATTTCTGTTTAACGGAAAGAAGATCACATCAACACATTTCTAAACATAACAGTTTTAATAACTCATTTCTAAAAACTTGTATTTTTGCCATGATGACATAATAGAAAACATTCATTAATCTTATTAATACACTTCCGCTCAAGCCTGGAAAACTACTCATGTGCAGACTTCACATGACGAGTCTAAGTAACCTAAATGGAAAAACCTCAATTACCTTTTGGCTCTCAGATTTATTAGCCCTGCTGAATTATTAGCCCCCTTTTTATGTTTGTTTCCGCAGTTTCTGTTTAAATGAATGAAGATTTTATTCACACATTTCTATACATAATAGTTTTAATAACTCATTTCTAATAACTGATTTCTTTTATTTTTGCCATGATGACAGTAAATAATATTTTACATTTACAGGTTTGCAAGTCATTGTTTATTGATGATTTGTTCTATAGTCTATAAAAAAAAAAGACAAAATGGAAATAAATAAATAAATAAATAAATAAATAAATAAATAAAAAATTAGAAAAAAATAATGGGGCTTCTAAAATTGACTTTAAAATGGTTTTAAAAAAATGTTTAAACTCTTTTCATTCTAGCTAAAATAAAACAAATAAGACAAAACAAATAAGAAAAAATATATAAAAAATATTATAGGAAATACTGTCTATAATTCCTTGCTCTGTTAAACATCATGTGGGAAATATTTGAAAAAGAAACAAAAATTCATAGACGGGCTCATAATTCTGACTTCAACCATATGAAGGATGTTCCAAGTGCAGTCCTATTGAATCCAGATCTGATATGGGCAGCATAGACCAGGGTTTCAGGTCAATGCTCAGGCTAAACTGTACAAACAAACCGCTCTTGCCAGTGTGAGATCATTACTCATGTAAAATATGTGCATGTGACATTTTCTGCCGTGCTGGGGGAGGGACGCCGTGCATATATGCCGCATGCAGGCCATCAATCGCATTTGGTGTAAAAGGGCTTTCACTTCAAGCATATTAAATCTGTTGTGTATATAAAACGTGCTGTGTGTAATGCCTGTTTATGAAGGACTTTGAGTTATGTGTACTGTGTCTGGTTGGGGACATTATGTCTACAAGGCTCATGCCCTGAATCATGATGTGTGGGTGTGGGTGTACATAACCTTATATTCCTTACATTGTGAGGACCAAAATTCCATACAATTACAGCAATACTGGTCAATTTTGACAATTTGTTTGGTCCTCATGAGGAAAACAGATCTTAAATCACAGAATGAAATATTTTGAAAATGTAAAAATGCAGATTGTTTCATGTTAGGGTTGGGTTTAGGGTTGGTGTAGGGAATTGAAAACCCCGGGGAAGGGGTTTGTGCAGTATAAAAATAATTATGTCTGTGTGAAGTCCCCAAAAGATAGCTATACAAGAGTGTGTGTGAATTTGTGTGTGTACTAGGTTTGGTGGTTTATGAGAACACACATTTGTATAATGAGAATGAGGTATCACAATGTTTAGGTGGTTTATGAGGTGGTTTATGTTGTGTCCTCATAATTCAAACCGTTTAAAATTGCATTTAATAGGGTCTGACATTCAAATTTTGCCACAGGTTGTGAGTAAGGGTTGGGTTTTTGGTAGGGTAGGGTTTTTTACATTAGAAAATACATTACACCTATGGAGAGTCCTCATAAACCACTAGAACCACTATGTGTGTGTCTAGAGGTGCAACATACAAACAGGTTTCCAGTGAGGGTTGGTTTGGGGTAAGGTAAAGTCATATAATAAGTGTTTTTTTACATTATAAAATACATTACACCTACGGAGAGTCCTCATAAACCACTAGAACCAACATGTGTGTGTGTGTCTAGAGGTGCAACATACATACAGGTTTCCAGTAAGGGTTGGTTTGGGGTAAGGTAAAGTCATATAATAAGAGTTTTTTACGTTATAAAATACATTACACCTATGGAGAGTCCTCATAAACCACCAAAATCAACATGTGTGTGTTTAGAAGTGCAGTATACATCCAGGTTTCCAGTGAGGGTTGGGTTTGGGATAGGGTAAGGACATATAATATATGTATTTTACATTACAAAATATTTTATGCATATGGAGAGTCCTCATAAACCACCAGAAACAACATTAGCGTGTGTCTAGAAGTGCAACATACATAAAGTTTTCCAGTGAGGGTTGGGTTTGGGGTAGGGTTAGGCCATATAATAGGTATTTTTTGCATCATATAATACATTACAATTACGGAGGGTTCTCATAAATCTCCATAACCAACATATATGTGTGTCTAGAAGTGCAACATACGTAAAATTTCCAGTAAAGGTTGGGTTTGGGGTAGGGTAAGGCCACATAATATGTGTTTTTTAAATTATAAAATTCATTACACCCATGGAGGGTCCTCATAAACCACCAGAACCAACATGTGTGTGCGTGTGTCTATAAGTGCTACATACATCCAGGTTTCCAATGAGAGATGGGTTCGGGGTAGGGTAAAGCCATATAATAAGCTTATTTTTACATTATAATATACATTACACCTATGGAGAGTCCTCATAAAACATCAGAACCAACATGTGTGTGTTTCTAGAAGTGCAACATACATACAGTTTCCAGTTTGGTTTGGGTTTGGGGTAGGGTAACGCCATATAATTAGTGTTTTTTTTTTACACTATAAAATACTTTACATCTTTGAAATGTCCTCATAAATCACCAAAACCAACATGTTTGTGTCCAGAAGTGCAACATACATACAGGTTTCCAGTGAGGGTAGGGTTTGGGGCAGGCTAACGCCATATAATAAGTGTTTTTACGCTATAAAATACATTACACCTATGAAGAGTCCTCATAAACCACCAAAACCAACATATGTGTGTCTAGAAGTGCAACATAAATGCATGTTTTCAGTGAGGATTGGGTTTGGGGTAGTGTAAGGCCATAAAATAGCCATTTTTTACACCATGAAGTACATTACAGCTACGGAGAGTTCTCATAAACCACCAGAGCCAACATGTGTGTGTCTAGAAGTGCAACATGCATATAATTTCCAGTTAAGTTTGGGTTTAGGGTGAGGCTGTTTAATATGCATTTTATATTATAAAATGCATTACATCTATGGAGAGTCCTCATAAACCACCAGAACCAGTGTGTGTGTGTGTCTAGAAGTGCAATCTGCATACAGTTTCCAGTGAGGGTTGGGTTTTGGGCAGGGTAAGGCCATATAATATGTGTTTTTTACTTTGTAAAATACTTTACGCCAATGTAGAGTCCTCATAAACCACATGAACCAACATGTGTGTGTTCCTAGAAGTGCAACATACATACAGGTGTCCAGTGAGGGTTGGGTTTAGAGTAGGGTAAGGCCATATAATAAGCATTTTTTTACACTATAAAATACATTACACCTATGGAGAGTCCTCATAAACCACCTGAATCAACTTGTGTGTGTCTAGAAGTGCAACATACATACAGGTTTCCAGTGAGGTTTGCGGTAGAGTAAGGCCATATAATATGTGTTTTGTACACTATAAAATACATTTGACCCATGGAGAGTCCTCATAAACCACCAGAGCCAACATGTGTGTGTCTAGAAGTCTGGGGCGGACTGGGAAAGCATTTCCACTGGGCCAAAGTTACAGTTAGTCAGGCCACATCTGATGCGATCTAGAAATTGAAGACTTAAGGGGGGGGGGGGGGGGGTGTTGTTGTGCGTGGCAGGCCATAGTCATGCTGCCAGGCCACATCCATTGCGAACCTGGATGTGAAGAAAGTGGGGGGGAGGGGCAGGCCAGACTCACGATAGCAGGCCAGATTGACCGTCAGGCTACCGGGAAATGTCCCGGTGCTCCCTATGGCCAGTCCGCCCTTGCTAGAAGTGCAACATACATATAATTTCCAGTTAAGTTTTGGTCTGGGGTAGGGTAAGGTTATTTAATAAGCATTTTTTTAAATATAAAATGCATTACATCTATGGAGAGTCCTCATAAACCACCAGAACCAAAGTGTGTGTGTTTCTAGAAGTGCAACAAACAACACCAGACATGGCTGGTGCATTTAAATATGTAAATATCATATATAAATGCTTCTGATATGCTGTTTTCCACAATAATTCCTCTCTTGGATGTTGCCAAAGACAGACTGAGGCTGGCTTCATAGATGCGAGTTCAAGGAAGCCATATTGTGACATTAACAATTAGCGCCGCTGCTTAGGGCTAATAAAAGAAGTCCCACTCCACCTTGAAATGTCAAGTTTCTAGATTAATTTGTGTGAAAGCGACACACTATGAGTCACTGAGAGAACAAAAAAAGCTCTGCACAAAAGCCTCGGCTGCTTTTTTTTTGTAAAATAAGCATGTTAAACGCTGTATTTGCTGGAGTAACTTAATCTTCGTGGCATGAAATGGTGTTTTGGGGATAGGAAGTAAGGCAATTTGCATGTCAGAATGATGCGTTTAATAGGGACCGTAAATGAGGTTACTTGATATTGGACAAGTCCACAAATCTGGTTTCCTAGCAATCTTGCAGGAAAAAGCATGCAGGACTTAAAATAGCCAGTGGAGAGCCAATCATAATACTTTATTTTGAGAATGTAATTTTCTCAAGCCTCGCCAGTAATTAACCTCGCTACAAAAAAGGTATTGGAAGCACCGCGCTCGCAATTCCAGCTCGAGCACAGTAAAAGAGCGGCCATATGATAGGGAGAGGGAGAGAAAAGGATTCGGCTTTATCTGTGGATGTCGGCGTCCTTTCTCTCTCCCTCTCCCTCCGATTTTTATTTAAAACTTCTTTCTTTGACTTCTGCTGAATTGGGGGTTTTGTTCGGCCGCTAATTCACTTCCAGTTCATTCTAAGCCTTCTCTGGAGCTGCTGGGATCGCTTATAATGACGGCGGTCAAACACCTCGGCGGATAATTGACTGCAAGTGGTCCGACTTGTTTTCCAAAGGCCTGACAATGGAGACAAAGAGCATTGAGGACCCGAAAAGAGAAAAGATCTGAATCTTGAAGCTCATTGCGCAGGCAAAGCGAGAAGAATGTGCCCACCTGTGCCAAATTGCTTCCTTTCTCTTGGTGCCAGACTAGAGACATGAGATCGCGTCCAAAAACCCAGTCAGACGCACAAAGGCAGCATCCTGACTCCCATGAAATTTCACCGCCGACTCATTTGTCAGCACACAAACATTCTGATTAAAAAGAAACTCGACTAAATTTCTATTACTTTTAGAAAGAGTTTGGCATCTCGCTAACATAACACTCTGATGGGGATTAATGTGTTTTTTGTCTTAATTTAGAGGATCAGAAAATGAGAATATGTAATATTTGCTCATATAATGGCAATGAAAAGTAAATAAATGGATGAAATGAGAAATTAAATGGCAAAAAAGCATGAAAGAAGGTATTTTGAAGAATGTAGGAAACCTGAAAAATACTCTGGTCATTCATTAACTTTCCTTCAGCTTAGTCCCTCTCTTTCGGAGGTCGCCACAGCAGAATGAACGGCCAACTATTCTAGCATCTGTTTTACGCAGCGGATGGTCTTCCAACTGCAACTCAGTATTGGGAAACACCCATACACCCTTATTCACACACGCACTTATACGCTACTGACAATTTAGTTTATTCAATTCACCAATAGCGCATGTGGACGTGCGGGGGAAACCGGAGCACCCAGAGGAAATCCACGTCAACACGGGGAGAACATGCAAACTCCACACAGAAATGCCAACTGACCCAGCCGGGACTCGAACCAGCGACCTTCTTGCTGTGAGGCGACTGTGAGCCGCTGTACCGCAATCAATCAATAAAAAATGGAGCAAGTAGAGGGTGAGTAAATTAAGACATTATTTGGATCTAATAATATTTTATCCTGGGGTCAGACTAACTGAGATTTGGCAATGATCTATTTGACATGTGCCTTGGTGATTTTTAAACAATGGGCAATAATTTATTTATTTAATCCACATTCTCTATTGTTTATTTACAACTTTGTTTACAGAATCCAGATGCCAGATCCACATAGGGTAACACTTCATTTTGATGGTCCATTTGAGTATTAGTAGACTGTCTGCTTAATATCTGCTGATATTGCTCCTTCAACAGACATTTAACTGACTATAAGAAACTCTGCAAGTACATGTCAACTCACACTAACCCCAACCTTAATTCCAATTTAACACTCTACATATAATCTAATGAGTATTAGTTGGCATGTAGATGCAATATAACTTAAATTAAACAAACGGACCATCAAAATAAAGCATGACCCCACATGACATTGAATATGGTGAATTTAATCACCATTGTGGTGATATATTTCATCAAGACTTGACATAACACAGACGACAAAAAATAAAAGTGTTGTAGGTGACCTGCCAAAATGCTATCCGTTAGCATAATATCTTTGAAACTCAGTTCCTTCCCTGCCACTCAAAGCCACACCTCCTGAAATCTCGATCGTGCACTGTAAAGATGACAGAGACGCACTAGATCATATCATTCGCCAGTTAGAAAACTTTACAGTACTTAACAATACAATTCTGAACGAAAAACTGTATTAAATCACGTTTTTAGTTGTGCAATCAAAACTTGTCATAATGTGCAATACTTAATGCATTCAAGGATCGCTGGTCTCACTCTCTCACACGCTTTATCCTAATGCAGCTACAGTGTGCTTAGTGGTTGGCCGGCGGGGTGCAGGAATTACACTTATTACTAAGCCGTACTTACATGCTATTTCAGACCGAATATTCAGAGTAGCGGTAAACAATATAAGGAGTGCGTCACAGGCTGTCCATGTTCAAAAATAAACCAATGTGAGGTAAATATAAAAACATCTTCAGCTCAGTAATGCAAGCTAGGTGGAATAGCGCTGTTCACTTCTGTTTTGTTGTTAAACTAAATAAAAATTGACATTATTGATGCTGTAAAGGGACCTTATGAAACTGAAAATAGTCACATCAATCCTTTGCTGGAAGATTTCAGTGGCTGAACATCACTTCTGTGCATATAACCCATTCATAACAACACAATCTACATCAGCTTTGCGTGACTATAATAGTTTTAAAACAGAACATGACCTGTCTAAAAGAGATACTTCAGCCATGGTGTCGTCCTTCCTCCAGCGTGCAAAACTAACTCCAATATTGATTCAGGATTTTCTAAAGTTTCGATTGAGCATTTGTTTTTACCGCTGCCTGTCTCTCGTGTGAACGCACAAACGATGGATCTGCGTTGACGGCTGCGCAGATGTACAAATCTACATTTGTTGACAAACAGTTTGGGCTACTTATCAGAATTATGGGAATTATCGGCCTGACAAATTTTAATTGGATGAACATTTTTAGTCTTATCCCTCACCCAGAATATAAAAATACATATAAATACATCTAGATCATACTTTAATCATTACTATTGGAATGTGAAGAGACTTTCAACCAGCAAAACAAAAACATGTTTCTGAAGACAATCACCCACTGCACTGTTAAATGCTGAAAACATTAGCTTTCTGAATGTGCATTGGCACTGTAAATTAATATACCAGTGTTTTCTATTGGATATATTCAACCAATCAGTGTATTTTTTTCTTTAGTGTAGTTCCTATAGACTCTTTTCACATTTCCGGGTTTCTTAGTAGCGGAAGGCATCATAGCTGGGTAAACTCAGAGCGCAGTGAGTGGGAGAGTACAACAAATAATTGTTTTACAATGCTATTTGCTGAAAAGAAATAAAAGAAAAACTCCATGATGGTGTTATCAAGACCTTTATAAAAGGGAAAGAAATTGTGTGAGATTGATAACGGCAGCCAGAGGAGAGAATAAAGTCAAATTTACCCTCAGCCCCATAGACACTGCATTAGAAACACCTCACATAAGCGGTAATTAGTTTTTGTAATTTGACACAAAGATGATATAATACATGCATAAATGCATATAATTGTTCTTTCTTTTAAAAAAACAATCTAAATATTAGAAACTTTTAAGGATTTAAGATTATAATGATCGTTAAACGCATCATAACAGTCTTATGAAAAGTGTCCATTGTGTTCGGTTAATTTCCTCCGAATGTTATTTGCAGAACTAAAACTGTTCCCAGCTCTTGTGCATCGAACTCATCAAAATGCAAGAACTTCTGCCAATGGTTCTAGGAACTGTGAAGAAGTTCCTTCAATGAAAGCCCCAGTTGTGCTCTATAATCTAAACCCAGCGTTAACTATCAGCAGTAATAATTCAATATTTTGAGCCGCGCTTTCAAGTGTTCAAAGGAATAATAATCATAATGGCCTGTCTGTCTACGGTGTATTCATTTTACAGTAGTGTATTTAGCTTTATCTTGATAAATAATCGAGTGAGCATCAGCGCTGCTGAATGTTATGACAGAAAGCTTTTTTTTTTGAGCTAGAGACGATATTCCTGGAATCCTGCTTCTCTCTGAACAGACAGATCTATTATGCTCCATTAAAGTGATAGGTAAACTGCTGCTCGCTCTTTTCCCCCCAGAATCAGCATCTGAATTATTAGCCCCCCTGAATATTTTGTTCCCAATTTCTGTTTAATGGAAAGAAGATTTCTTCAACACTTTTAATCATAATAGTTTTAATAACTCATTTCTAATAACTGATTTCTTTATCTTTGCCATGATGACAGCACATAATATTTGACTAGATATTATTCAAGATATTTCTAGTATTCAGCTTAAAGTCACATGTAAAGGCTTAACTAGGTTAAAGTTAGTGTAATTAGGCGAGTCATTGCTTAACGATGGTTTGTTCTACAATCGAAAACAAATATTGATGAAGGGGGCTAATAATATTGACCGTAAAATACTTAAAAATAAATTAAAACTGCTTTTATTCGAGCCGAAATAAACCAAATAAGACTTTCTCCAGAAGAAAAAATATTATAGGAAATACTGTAAAAAAATTCCTTGCTCTGTTAAACATCATTTGGAAAATATATATATAAAAAAGACAAATTCACAGGAGGGCTAATGATTTTGACTTTAAGTGTATGACTGGGTTCAGGTGCAGCGTTGTTGGACCAACCGAACACTATCTGGATTCCCAGGTTGTACGTTTTATAGAGGGAAGGTTATTTTTAATGTCCAGCATGCCTCACGGGCTCCTGATGTGGCATCATCAGGCGTCGGCTCATTGGCAGTCACACCTCTGACTTCGATGCCATTTAAACTGAGGGCATACGCTGGTCAAGCATACTATCCCCAGGGTTATTAGAGTTAAAAAAAGACTTTGACTATAGCCATTGAAAGCATTTGTGTTATGAACACAAGTAAAATCAGTATGAACTGAAATGCAATATTTAAATGTAGAAAACATCCAATTAGTCAAAACATTATTTGCCAGAAAACAAATTTGTATTTATTTTTAGCAACCTTTTAATAAACTTAATGTGCTTAAATGACTGTAGGAAACTATATTGACTTTAATATTTCAATATATCTAGACAATATATAGCATCTAGATGTTATATATGCCATATATACATAGAGAGAGAGAGTTCAGATGCAAAAACCTCTAAGTGCCATCTGAAATTTCCATCAAAAATATATTTTTTCTCAGTCTCCTTAGTTTATGTTGAGATATTTTACTTTAAAGACCAGGAAAAGAACGTATTCTTTGCCCTATAGGTAATATTACTGAACATACACAAATTAGCCTGATAAAAATACAAATTTTAGCGCAAAATTTCCGACAGCATTTAGAGGTTTTTGCATCTAAACTCTTCATATTTTAAACTGGCGTTGGGGTGGTGCGATCGCCTCGCAGCAAGAAGGTTGCTGGTTTAAACCCTGGCTGGGTCAGTTGGTATTTCTGTGTGGAGTTTGGGAAACACCCATATATTCTCATTTACACTCATCCATAAGGACAATTTAGCATACCACATTCACCTGTACCACATGACTTGTTGGGAAGCCAGAGCAACTGGAGGAAACCCACACAAGCACGAGGAGAACATGCAAACTCCACACAGAAATGCCAACTGACCCAGCCGAGGCTCGAACCAGCAACCTTCTTGCTGTGAGGCGAGAGTACTACCCACTGCACCATCATGCCACCTATTTCTGTAAAATAAGTAATTAAATAATAATCATAATAATAATAATAATAATAATAATAAAAAAAATTAATAAGGAGTAATTAATTAAATATTTATAGTACAATATTCTGATTTAATTAGAAAAAAAGATTCTTAGGAAAAAAATTAAACTGAAAAAAGAAAGCTTGACTTATTAAATAACTTAATACAATATGACTATTAAATGAAATAACTAAAACTAAAATAAAACTATTTGCCAAATAATTTTTGTAAATTATATTTAAGATTTTTTTTTTTACTTTATGTTCTAAAATGACTGAAACTGCAAAAAACTATATAGACATAAAAATACTATTTTTACTATATATACTATGCTATATACTATATATATATATACAGTTGAAGTCAAAATTATTAGCCCCCCTGACATATTAGCCCATCTGTTTATTTTTTTCCCCAATTACTGTTTAATGGAGAGCAGATTTTCTCAACACATTTCTAATCATAATAGTTTAATAACTCATCTCTAATAACTGATTTCTTTTATTTTTGCCATGATGACAGTAAATAATATTTGACTAGATATTTTTCAAGACAATTCTATACAGCCTAAAGAGACAATTTCTAGGCTTAAGGTTAATTAGGTTTACTAGGCAGGTTAGGGTAATTAGGCAAGTTACTGTATAACGATGGTTTGTTCTGTAGACTATCAAAAAAAAATAAATTAGCTTAAAGGGGCTAATAATTTTGACCTTAAAATGGATTTTAAGAAAATCTATAAAACTGCTTTTATTGTAGCTGAAATAAAACAAATAAGACTTTCTCCAGAAGAAAAAATATTATCAGTTTAGTTTAGCTAATAATTCTGTAGTTGTTGGACTTAATTTGTTCTGAACTGAACTCATATTGATTTAATAACTGAACTTAAAATGTTTAATTTAGCAATAATATAAATGTGTAAGTGACTCTCTCTCTCTCTCTCTCTCTCTCTCTCTATATATATATATATATATATATATATATATATATATATATATATATATATATATATATAATATCAATATATCATTCATTCATTTTCTTTTCGGCTTAGTCCCTTTATTAATCTGGGTCGCCACAGCGGAATGAACCGCCAACTTATCCAAAACATGTTTTACGCAGCAGATATTCCTCCAGCTGCAACCCATCACTAGGAAACACCCATACACTCATTCACACACATACACTATGGACCTTTATTTAGCCTACCCAATTCACCTATAGCGCATGTCTTTGGACTTGTGGGGGAAACCAGAGCACCCGGAGGAAACCCACGTGAACACGGGGAGAACATGCAAACTCCACACAGAAACTTGTACTGCTATTTTTGTACAAATAAGTAAATAAATACATACATAAACAAAATAAATAATAATAAACAGATAAAATTGATAATTTATTAAATATTAATAGTAAAATATTTTGATATTTAATAAAATAAGATTATCTGCTTGGGGCAAAAATGAAAAGAGAAAGAAATTCTGAAATTAAAACAGCAATTTCTATAACCATATCCGACACAAATAGCACAAGCATGGCAAATATATGAGTTAAATCTCCTGCTGCTCTCAGTCTCGCAGTCGCAGTGCTCCAATCTTTCAGCTTCACTCGTTTCTCAGACTCTTAAATGTCTTTCTCCTTTTCCCTGGCTGATACCTTAATTACCTCTTTCAGCCCTCGTCCCCGTTAAAACCTCTAGGCTGTCATTATTACATATTCATCCTGCCAACACTATTATTCAATGTGGCTCTCAGTGGCCGTATAACAACAACTGCTTGTGGGCTCATTGTGGCATTCTCACTGGTGCGCTAAATGCTGGGGGCTGGTCTGAACTCAACCCTCTTCTGACACCCACTTATGGCTCCAACAGGTGGGCTTTAGCAAAAGGCCAAAGGACGGAATGTTGCCTTTCAACTTCAGAGACCTCGTGACGGCACGCAGCCTTGAAAACTGTCAGATATACCAGCCAACCATTGTCCCGCTTCACACACTGCCAGAAATAGGGCAATGCAAATGGAAGGTTTTAGTGAAGCCACTTCCCTTTTAGGAGACACTGTTGTTATAAAGAAAAGGAAAGGGACTGAAGTCTTAAGTTGGCATAGAGAGAAAAGAAATCATTTTCTTTATTGTAGGGATGCATCGACTGGATTTTTTGGGCTGATACTGATCACAATTTTAAAGGTGACTTTATTTTAGCATTGCTTGACATTGCAGCCCGCCATTATCAATGTAAAATATATTCAAACAAACAGCTATACATATGTTCAGCTGACAAATGAGGAAAGGGAGAGGACTGAAGTCTTGTTTTTTCAAAGAGAGAAAAAAATTGTTTCTTCATCTATTGTATGAACATAAATTGGTACAGTTTTTGAACTGATATTTTGCTGCTTGACTATCAAATACAGTGAATTGTTGGCGAAACTAAGTTGTAGGGATGCATCGATGGATTTTTTTGGCTGATACTGATCACAATTTAAAGGTCACATCATTTTAGCATTGTTTGACATTGCAGCGCGCCATTATCAATGCAAAAATGTATTCAAACAAACATGTAGACATACGAAAAGAGACACTAGTGTGTTTAACAAATTTTCAGCTGACAAATAAAGAAAAGGAAGGGGACTGAAGTCTTGTTTTGTCAGAGAGAAAATAAATCATTCAAATTTAGATTCTTCATCCGTATTCAACATACTTTGGTACAGTAGATGTTCTTGAACGGATATCGTGCTGCTTGACTATCCAAATACGATGCATTGCTGGAGAAGCTAAGTTGTAGGGATGCATCAATGGGATTTTATTTGCTCATACTGATAACAATTTTAAAGGTGACATCATTTTAGCATTGTTTGACATTGCAGCCCGCCATTATCAATGCAAAAAAGTATTCAAACAAACATTTATACATATAAAAAGAGACACTAGTGTATTTAACAAATTTTCAGCTGACAAATAAAGAAAAAGGAAGGGGACTGAAGTCTTGTTTTGTCATAGAAAGAAAAAGAAATTGTTTCTTCATCTATTGTATGAACATAAATTGGTACAGTAGTTGAACGACATTGTTCTGAACTGATATATTCCTGCTTGTCTACCCAATTATGATGCATTGTTGGAGAAACTAAGTTGTAGGGATGCATCAATGGGATTTTTTTGACTGATGCTGATCACAATTTTAAAGGTGACATCATTTTAGCATTGCTTGACATTGCAGCCCGCCATTATCAATGTAAAATGTGTTCAAACAAACATGTAAACTTATGAAAGGACACACTAGTGTATTTAACAAATTTTCAGCTAAAAAATTAAGAAAAAGGAAGGGGACTGAAGTCTTGTTTTGTCAGAGAGAAAATAAATCATTCAAGTTTAGATTCATCATCCGTATTCAACATACTTTGGTACAGTAGATGTTCTTGAACTGATGTCTTGCTGCTTGACTATCCAAATACGATGCATTGCTGGAGAAACAAAGTTGTAGGGATACATCAATGGGATTTTATTTGCTGATACTGATAACAATTTTAAAGGTCACATCATTTTATCATTGATTGACATTGAAGTCCGCACTTAATCCATGTCAATTGTATTCAAACAAACAGCTATACATATGAAAAAAGACACTAGTGGATTTAACAAATGTTCACCTGACAAATGAGGAAAGGGAAGAGGACTGAAGTCTTGTTTTGTCATAGAGAGAGAAAGAAATTGTTTCTTCATCTATTGTATGAACATAATTTGGTACAGTAGTTGAACGACATTGTTCTGAACTGATATCTTGCTGCTTGTCTACCCAAATCTGATGCATTGTTGGAGAAACTAAGTTGTAGGGATGCGGGTTAAGGTTAATCAATGGGATTTTATTTGCTGATACTGATAACAATTTTAAAGGTGACATCATTTTAGCATTGCTTGACATTGCAGCCTGCCATTATCAATGCAAAATGTTTTCAAACTAACATATTTTTATACATTTGAAAACAAACACAAGTGAACTGATATTAGTGTTTTCTAACTGAAACCAAATGAATCACAAATTATCCAAGTGACACGAATTATTCTTCATGAAAACAACTTCCCTTTCAGGATGCTGTTGTTATGAAGAAAAGGAATGGACCTGAAGTCTTCTTTTGTCATAGAGAAATGAGGCTGCATTTCTTCTTTAAAATGAACGCTACAGAGCGGTAGGACGCCGTTACTTTTCACGCTTACCAGCTAACCGCTTACCTTAGTATGGACGGCTGTTACCAGTTTGTCCAGTGGCTAACCGCGTACGTTGGCGGACTTGTGATGTGAAAATTTAAGATCTCAAAAAGCATACACAGTGGCTTCTGATGGATTCGAGAAAACAAAAGCTGCAAAAAAATACCTCCTGGGATGTATTTGGCGCTCTCCAGAAATGTATACAGGGATACGTAATCAGAATGAGCCTGGGTTGTATTTGTTTAATGTTCAATCCACTTAAATGTGTAAAAACTAATAAGTTAGCTTAATTTGTTTGCGTTGCGCCAACAGAAATTGATTGTGTGGAACCCAGAATTTTTCAGTGTAATTGTTTTTTTACAGTGTATCAGCCGCATTGTTCTTACTGTTTAAATAACTTGCTGCTAAGCTACAAAAGTATGATTCATTGCTAGAGAAACTAAATGTTTCAATTAGTTTCAGACACTTTATTTTAACAAAAGTGACACATATACACAGTGAAGTCAGTATGTTCTCAAAAACAGCTTGAAGCCTTTCTTTGTAATAGAGTAAAAAGGAATTGCTTAATTTTATCCAACAAGCAAACCGCTACTGTTCTTTCCCTTCTGCTGATCTTCCTCTATTTCTAATTATGTTTGTGTGGCCTGTTTGAAATGACGGTAAAAACTCCATGCCACTGTGATGGCACGATAATACGCTAATATCCTCCTCCTGCCTCAGAAATTAGTATGATTCATCGTTTCACAGTTTAGTGATTTGGGGGGAAAATGTTCACTTGCTCATGACTCATATACAGCAACTGTACTCTTTCCCCGAACAGAAATAGCAAATCTGCCTAAACACAGTGGCAGAAAAGAGGACACGCTTTATGAGATGTTGGAAAATGTCAATTTTTGTGTCATACGAGATGTGAGTCGGACTGGAATATTGCAGAATTAGATGCTGGAGAGTAATGTGACTTGTTGGATATTTGCTGTTTAGTGTGGTTAGATGCATGGGTACTAAACTACCTAAATTGCTTATGATTTATTTATTATTAATCATAATAATGCGGCGGCACGGTGGCTAAGTGGTTAGCACTGTCGCCTCACTGCAAGAAGGTTGCTGGTTTGGTTCCCGGCTGGGTCAGTTGGCATTTCTGTGTGGAGTTTGCATGTTCTCCCCGTGTTCACGTGGGTTTCCTCCAGGTGCTCTGGTTTCCCCCACAGTCCGAACACATGCACTATAGGTGAATTGAAGAAACTAAATTGGCCGTATTGAATGTGAGAGTGTATGGGTGTTTTCCAGTCCTGGGTTGCAGCTGGAATGGCATCCGCTGTGTAAAACATATGCTGGATAAGTTGGCAATTTATTCCGCCGTGGCTACCCCTGATGAATAAAGGAATTAAGCCAAAGGAAAATGAATGAATGAATAATAATAATAATAATCTTAAATTGTGAAATGACTTCAGTGGGCCCACTGCAACAATTATATTCCATAAAATACAAATGTGCTTATTATAGATTCAGTATATCATGTATTGCATGATCAGTATTGCATGCTAATTGCTATAAAATTCTTGGTAACACTTTACAATAACAGTACATGAATAATGATGTGTTAATTTAATAACTAAATATTACTTTATTATGGACTAAAGATGAGTTTAACCATGCTCTAATCATGCACTAACTTTAACTACAACAAGAGTTCATGTTTGAATAACGGCTACCTTAATTACTTGTTTGTACATGCTTGTTTGTTAATTAATATATTAATTACCACATTAGTTTATGCTTAATTTAACCATCATGAACTCATGATATGTTAATGTATAATTATATCATGACTTTACTTGGAGGGACACATCATCATTAACTCATTCTTAACTACTCATGAACTCCTTATGCACATCTGTCTAGTGTTTTTACACTGAATAACAATAGAAAAGTGGGTAACACTATATAATTACACACTATGAATCATTTATTAAGCATTAGCATCTAGTGAATTCATTATTTAAGCATTAATTCTACATTAATAAACGTTAGTAAGCAGTTTATAACTGCAGCTACAAATGCTGTATTCTTGACTTATAACCACATTCATAATGCGCTTAATAATTACACATTCACGTTCAAATCATGGTTAGTGTTACATTTAGTATGGGGCCGTGTGAGAGATCTGCAGAGTGGATGGCAGCATCAACAGCCTGAGGTATCAAGACATTTGTGCTGCCCATTACATTACAAACCACAGGAGAGGGCAAATTCTCCAGCAGGATAGCGCTCCTTCTCATACTTCAGAGTCCACATCAAAGCTCCTGAAAGCAAAGAAGGTCAAGGTGCTCCAGGATTGGCCAGCCCAGTCACCAGATATGAACATTATTGAGCATGTCTGGGGTAAGATGAAGGAGGAGGCATTGAAGATGAATCTAAAGAAGCTTGATGAACTCTGGGAGTCCTGCAAGAACGCTTTCTTTTCCATTCCAGATGACTTTATTAATCAGTGATTTGAGTCATTGCAGAGATGTATGGATGCAGTCCTCCAAGCTCATGATGGAGTCACACACAATATGAACTCTTTTTACACTGCACCATGACTTTATATTCTATACTGGACATCATTTCTGTTCAGTGACAAGACTTTTGCCTAAGCAAAGTCAGACGTTACTGTCTTAATTAAATCATTAAAAATCAAGACATGATCGTATTTTATTTTGGTCAAATTAGCGTCATCTAAAGGCCTTCGCCTTTCATATTATTCACTTCTGATACCAAATGATCAACTAGAAGTCAAGTTATTATATGTTGTTCCTAAAAATGTAATATGTAATAAGACTTTTGTCAGGTAGTGTATGCTAGGCTAAGCTTAAAGTGCTCCTGTCAGACCCTGAGATTGACTGAATGGATTAGAAAATGGTTAAACTAAACCATTTAACTCTATTGTAGCAGTAAAATTACAGTATTTTCCAAAAAAAAAGTGTATTGTACATTTAATTGCTAATTGCTTTATAAGCACAACACTGTATGCTGACCAGCAGGGCTTAAAGTGGCTGTTTTTTATCGCCTTGGCTTTACACTGTACAAGGCAAACATCACTAAATAGAACAGCCACTCAAGTGTCTGGTATTTTTATAATGGGGTTTGAAGCTGCCAGGTTGCTCTCATATAGGTTAAGGTTCTGTTCCCCACAGGTTTTTTTAGAGACTGGCACAGAACGAGATGCCAGCTGGCTCCCACGTGATGCCAAGTATACTGGCATGCCCAGCAAGGCTCTGCTGGCCATGCAATGCAAAACGCCCGTCATGCCTCTTCATATGCACCGAAACGTTTCAATGGAAAGAATCTGTCCATCTTAATTTGCAATATGTCAGTGCACATGCATGCTGTTCAATGCTCCGCCAGTCATTATGATATGGATGACATGAAGCCCCTCATGAACATTCGTGACATGCATTTCGACAACATGTACATGTGGGCTGGGCTTTCCAAATTCACAATTAGACCCGATTTGTCATTACCAGATACTAAACAGGCCGAAGATTGCCAAATTGTTGTTTAATATAGAGATTTTATAACACATATAACACAAAACTAATATCTAATAGCTCATTTCTTTTGGTTTTGCCATGATGACAGTTGATAATATTTGACTAGTTATTTAGCAAGATGCTAGTATTCCACTTAGAGCAATTTAAAAGCTTTACTAGGTTAATTAGGTTAACTAGCTAATATTGATTATTAAGATAAAATAAACATTATTAAATAATTAAATAAATGAATAAATAAATAAATAAATATATATGATGGGTGTCATGGTGGCGCAGCATGATCACCTCACAGCAAAAAGGTCGCTGGTTCGATCCTCGGCTGGGTCAGTTGGCATTTCTGTGGAGTTTGCATGTTCTCCCTTCGTTCGCGTGGGTTTCCTCCGGGTGCTCTGGTTTCCCCCACAGTCCAAAGACATGTGGTACAGGGGAATTAGGTAGGCTAAAACTGTCCGTAGTCTATGTGTGTGAATTAGAGTGTATGGATGTTTCCCAGTGATGGGTTGCAGCTGGAAGGGCATCCGCTGTGTAAAACGTATACTGGATAAGTTGGCGGTTCATTCCGCTGTGGCGACCCCAGATTAATAAAAGGACCAAGCTAAAAAAAAAAATGACTGAATGAATGTATGATAAAAATGATCTGAAATGGTGTGAAATCATTACCTATATTACAAATATGTGAAAAAGAATAACACATTCACAGGAAGACTATAAATTTTGCCTTTATCTGCAGCTTTCACTGCATGTTCGCTTCCTAAGAAGCTTCTCCAGCAATGCATGGTACGATAGTATTTAAGCAGTGATATGTTAAACAGTTATTCAACAATTCTGTAACTTGCCATAGTCTAATGTTTTTTTAGAGATGCTAACTAGCTAGCCATGGCTGTTTCTGCACTGGAGTTCATTTGCAAGATTTTATTGTCATGAACACTTTGAGTCTTTGAATATTGGAAGCAAACTCCAGTGCGGAAATGAGTTAGCATTAAAAAAACAAACAAAAAAAACTGTTTAGTCAGTTATTGTGGTGAGTTTCATTGTTACCAAAAGTTTTTTTGTTGGAGGCATAATTTGTTCCATATACAGCATATGGGGACAAATATATCATGCATGTGCTGAGCATTGTCCAACAATGCAAAGTAATGGTAGCATACCTGCCAACATTCGGATCTTAAAATCCAGGAGATTTCATCCGGGGTTGAGCGCGAAGTGAAGAAAGGGGAGGGGGAGGAAGGTGCGCACTAACTGAAGAGCGGGGGTAAAGGTGCGTGCGAACTGGGGAGAAGGTATGAAGATGGTTGCGTGTTGGTGCACATGGGGACTTAACCAAAAAGCTGAGAAGCAGGGGGGGGGGGGATTCCAGGAGACAGAACAATACGGGAGGTGGGCGGGAGATGGGTCTGAAATACGGGAGACTCCCGGGAAAAACGGGAGTGTTTGCAGGCATGAATGGTAGCTAGCATTTGAGTGTTTCTGAAATACAAGTCCCCTTTAACAATTACAACATGATTACAAACTTACCTTAAACATGCTAAGTCATGTTATCACCATGCTAGCGATGTTTAGCATTGTGCTAAAACTTGCTAACATCATTAAAGAACATGCTACCCTACTGAAAAAAACAGCTTAAACCAGCCTAGGCTGGTTGGCTGGTTTTAGCTGGTTGACCAGCCTGGTTTTAGAGGGATTTTGGCAATTTCCAGGCTGATTTCCAGCCATTTCCAGCCTGGTCATAGCTGGTCAGGCTGGGAGATGACCAGCTAAAACCAGCTTGACCAGCCTAGCCAGGCTAGGAGCCCAGCCAAAACCAGCTATGTCCAGCTAAAACCAGGCTGGTCAAGCTGGTTTTAGCTGGTTTTAGCTGGTCATTTTACAGCCTGACCAGCTAAGACCAGGCTGGAAATGGCTAAAAAACAGCCTGGAAATGGCCAAAACCCCTCTAAAACCAGGCTGGTCAACCAGCTAAAACCAGCCAACCAGCCTAGGCTGGTTTAAGCTGGATTTTTCAGCAATGTTTTAAAATGTAATGCTGCAATGTTGATGTTATAGAAATGTTGGCAAGGTGTTAAAACATTAGCAATGTGGTAAATTGTTAGCATCAGGATCCTACAGAATGCTTAAATCATGCTACAAATATGCTAAAAATATAAGCTAGCAAAGACACATTATTAACACATTATAAAGTGGTAGTAAGCAGCAGGCTAGTGAGTGAATGTTTGTGGAATGCATCCGATATTGTGTTCCCAACCAACGAATACAAATAAAATTCACCCAACAAGATAAGACAAAAGAAAAATATTTTAAATTAGGCAGCTATTTTCAGTACAGATAAGACATTTCTTGTGTGAAACGAAGGCCTTAATATTATTAAATATGAAGTTTAGTGTAGTGAATAAAAAAGTATTACCATTGTGCTGAAAGATATACAAAAGTACCCTTTAACAATGACAGCATGACTACAATTTTACATAAAAATGTTAAGTCATGTTCTTAGCATGCTAACAATGTGCTAAAACACGCTAACAGCATTGTAAAACATGCTAGGAATATTTTAAAATGTAATGTGGCAATGTTAATATTATAAAAATGTTGTCAATATCTTAAAACATTAGCAATGTGGTAAATTGTTAGCATCGGGATGCTACAACATGCTAGCAGCACGTTAAATCATGCTACAAATATGCTAAAAAATCAGCTAAATAGTGCTAAATCATGCCTAAACACACATTTCCCCCTACAAAAAGCATGGTAAACTATTATCCTTGTATTTGTTTTTTGTTGACAAATATACTAATGACATGCTTCATAAATGCTAAAAACAAGCTAGCGAAGTTGTAAATTCTTCTTAAAACATTAGTTAGCTGCAAGCTAGCCTGAATGTTGGTGAAATGCATCTCATATTGAGTTCTCAACCAAATAAAAATCAGCTGACAAATCACAAAAGCCACAAAGACCCGACACATCCTCTTTCTCAGAATATGTAAGGCCCTGCTGACGTCTGGATGAAGCATTAGCATTAGCATAAAAGAGTTTAGTAGGAAAAAAAGTGTCCCCATGATGGTCGAAATCTGCATATTGCTCTTATATTCACCTTTTTTTTTGTCTCGTCACCATCCCCTGAATCAGAACGATGGCATGCTGGAGATATTTTTCGCTGGCTTCGCATTTACTATTCATTTCAAAAATGACTGTATCCTGAATGGGAGATTAGCTTTCGATTCAGTCTCCGACATGACGGGCGTTCAAATCTTCCGACTATATTTCTTGAATAGGGATGACTTCCCATCAACTCTCCTCGAATTTATCTTTATTTATTTAATTGTGACCAGTTAAAGCACTTTAAAAGTGTACATTTTCTGCTTGAACTTTTCATGAGAAATGAGGTTATTTGATCCTCCGACTTCAAACGGAGTGTGTGTGTGTGTGTGTGAGAGAGAGAGAGAGCTACATCCACTGAATTATAACAGTATCCTGTGTAGCGAGGTAGAAAAAAATCCCATAAATACCTTGCATTATGAATTATTTAAGGAATCATTGATGATGTCCTGTGAGGGTGGATGGGGAGCTTCATTTTTTGTGCCACTAACTAATATCTATATGCTTATGGGGTGTAATAAAAATCCAATTACCTAAAATACCTGTGTCATTAACCTAACAGTGTTCATATAGGAATCAGCAGGAATTAATAAACAAACGCAGTAGTGCTTTCCACATGCAGGCTTATTAAAAAATGCGCCACCGTTATTTTCGTGACACTCCGCTTTTGAATGCAATACACAGGGGGCCTTTTGTGGGGGAAAACATATTGCACGGTATCCGTTTGCTATTGGGATGTAGCGTATGACTTAATAAAACTCCACAGGCTTCAGATGCAGTTCGGTTTAAGTGATTCGGCTTATCTGTGCATGTTTTAACTATTAAAATGAGTGAAATGACCCTAGACTAGACAATTAAATCCATTCTGTGAATTTCATGTGTACATGCGTTCTCCTCCTAACAAAATATATTAGAAAATGCAATAAAAACACTCACCGGCCACTTTATTAGGTACACCTGTTTAACTGCTCGGCAATGCAAATTTCTAATCAGTTAATCACACGGCAGCAACTCAATGCATTTAGGTCAAGACGATCTGCTGCAGTTGAAACTGAGCATCAGAATGGGGAAGAAAGGTCATTTAAGTGACTTTGAATGTGGCATGGTTGTTGGTGCCAGACGGACTGGTCTGAGTATTTCAGAAACTGCTGATCTACTGGGATTTTCATGCACAACCATCTCTAGGGTTTACAGAGAATGGTCTGAAAAAGATAAACTATTCAGTGAGCGGCAGTTCTGTGGGCACAAATGCCTTGTTGATGCCAGAGGTCAGAGGAGAATGGCCAGACTAGTTCCAGCTGATAGAAAGACAACAGTTAAAAAAAACATCAACAACCTGAAAGCATGAATCCATCCTGCCTTGTATATGGCTGGTGATGGAGATATAATGGAGTGGATGATATTTTCTTAGCACGCTTTGGGCACATTAGTACCAATTGAGCATCGTGTCAATGCCACAGCCTACCTGAGTATTGTTGCTGACCATGTCCATCCCTTTATGACCACAGTGTACCCATCTTCTGATGGCTACTTCCAGCAGGATAACGCGCTATTTCATAAAGCGCGAATCATCTCAGACTGGTTTCTTGAACATGACAGTGAGTTCACTGTACTCAGATGGCCTCCACAGTCACCAGAGCTCAATCCAATAGAGCACCTTTGGGATGTGGTGGAATGGGAGATTCACATCATGGATGTGCAACCGACAAATCTGCAGCAACTGCGTGATGCTATCATGTCAATATGGAGCAAAATCTCTGAGGAATATTTCCAGTAGCTTGTTGAATCTATGCCACGAAGGATTAAGGCAGTTCTGAAGGCAAAAGGGGGTCCAACCTGGTGCTAGTAAGATGTGCCTAATAAAGTGGCCAATGAGTGTATATACTCTATGAAAACATATCTGAACTGACTTATGACATATTATTAACATATGCCATATTACTGGCCTGTAAATGGTATTTAATTGCTGTTAGAAAACAGATCAGACTGTTTTTAAAATTAAACAGAGGTTTAAAAGCAGCTTTATTTCAATACAGAAAGTACAGACAGTAAAATGTGGTCCTAAATATGCAGTAATTTAAAAGTGTGTTTTAAAATACACTTAGAGAAGATTTGTTAATGTTTCTTTAAACGTATATTTACTTTGTGCTGTTTAATATACAAATGTAGTCTTTAACAATGACAACATGATTACAAACTTACATTAAACATTCTAAGTCATGTATTCAGCATGCTAGCAATGTAGTAACATTGTAAAACATCTTAGCAATTTTATAATTAACATTACAAAAATGTTGGCAAGATGTTGAAACATTAGCAACGTGGTAAATTGTTAGCATCAGGATGCTTACAACATGCTAGCAACATGTTAAAGTGTGCTAGCATGTTAATATATGCTAAAAAGCTAGCAAATCACACATAAAACAAAATGTTCCTCACAAAAACTATATCTAATAATATGCTACAAATATGCTAAGAACTAGTTAAAGCTAGTAAAGTGCTAAATCGTTCATTGATTCAATCGATCGCTTTCATTCATTCATTCATTTTCTTTTCGCTCTATTAATCCGGGGTCCCCACAGCGGAATGAACCGCCAACTTATCAAGCATATGTTCTACACAGCGGATGCCCTACCAGCTGCAACCCATCTCTGGGAAACATCCATACACACTCATTTACACACATACACTACGGACAATTTAGCTTACCCAATTCACCTGTACCGCATGTCTTTGGACTGTATGGGAAACCGGAGCCCCCAGAGGAAACCTAGGCACATGCGGGGAGAACATGCAATCTACACACAGAAATGCCAACTGACCCAGCCAATAACGTCAACTGACCAAACCAATAAGTAGGCTACTCAAATTTCTTCAAATATGGTATTCGTTGGTGTGGCATGGTAGCTCAGTGGTTAGCGCTGTGCAAGAAGGTCGCAAAATCGAACCTCGGCTGGGTCCGTTGGAATTTCTGTGTATAGTTTGCATGTTCTCCCCGTGTTAGCGTGGGTTTCCTCTGGGTGCTCCAGTTTCCCCCACAGGTCCAAACACATGCGCTATAAGTGAATTGGATGAACTAAACGACCACAGTTTATGAGTGCGTGAATAAGTGTGTATGGATGTTTCCCAGTACTGGGTTATGGCTGGAAGGGCATCCGCTGCATAAAACATATGCTGGAATAGTTGTTGGTTCATTCCGCTGTGGCGACCCCTGATAAATAAGAGACTAAGCCAAAGGAAAATGAATGAATGGTATTTGTTGAGCATGCAAGACGTCTTTCAGACACTGTAGTCTCAAATGATTCACAGACAGTGAGTAAAAAGGGAAAACTTTGGCCATTTGTCAGTTGTACGGTCCGGCTGCCAAAGTTGAAGGGATCACGAGAGTCTGTGATGCAACAGAAGAGGAACATGGCATGACAGATTCTCCCAAAGATATGAAGCGTCTGCCTGCTAAAAATAGCCAGGAAAAAGGCCCTCGTGTAAAGTATGTATTTTTCCACGCTGTCAAGGAATGACGACACTCTTTCCATAGAGCAGACAAAGACACACAACATCCCTCCAGAGCGTTTACGCGCCTCACCTTTAAACTAATATGGTGGGATCTGTTTATCGTGCCACAAAAATAATATGCAGAAATACAGTTGAAGTTAGAATTATTAGCTCTCCTGTATTTTTTTCCCAATTTCTGTTTAACATAGAGAAGATTTATTAAACACATTTGGAAACAAAATAGTTTTAATAACTCTGATCTAATTCTGATAACTGATTTCTTTTATTTTTGACAGTACATGATATTTGACTAGATATTTTTTATGGTCAAGACCAGGGGTGCCCAAACTCGTTCCTGGAGGGCTGGTGATTTTAGCTTTGACCACAATGAACAAACCTGAACCAGCTAATCAAGCTATATCTAGATAAACTAGAAACTTCCAGGCAGGTGTGTTTAGGCAAGTTAGAGCTATGTAGGACACCGACCCTCCAGGACAGAGTTTGGGCACCCCTGGCCAAGACGATATGCTGCAGTTCATATCGAGCATCAGAATAGGGAAGAAAGGTGATTTAAGTAACTTTGAATGTGGCATGGATGTTGCCGGCACCGGGTGCCACTCCTGTCACTTGAGAACAGGAAACTGAGGCTACAATTCTCACAGGCTCACCAAAATTGGACAATAGAAGGTTGGCAAAGCGTTGCCTGGTCTAATGAGTCTCGATTTCAGCTGCGACATTCAGATGGTCGGGTCAGAATTTGGCATCAACAACATGAAAGCATGGATCCATCCTGCCTTGTATCAACGGTTCAGGCTGGTGGAGGTGGTGTAATGGTGTGGGGGATATTTTCTTGGCTACTTTGGCCACATTAGTACCAATTGCGCACCGTGTCAACGCCACAGCCTACCTGAGTATTGTTGATCATGTCCATCTCTTTATGACCACAGTGCACCCATCTTCTGATGGCTACATCCAGCAGGATAACACACCATGTCATAAAGCGTGAATCATCTCAGACTGGTTTCTTGAACATGACAGTGAGTTCACTGTACTCAAATGGCCTCCACAGTCACCAGAGCTCAATCCAATAGAGCACCTTTGGGATGTGGTGGAACGGGAGATTCACATCATGGATCTGCAGCTGACAAATCTGCAGCAACTTTGTGATGCTATCATGTCAATATGGAGCAAAATCTCTGAGGAATATTTCCAGTAGCTTGTTTATTCTATGCCACTAAGAATTAAGGCAGTTCTGAAGGCAAAAGGTGTACCCAATAAAGTGGGCAGTGAGTGTAGTTTAATTATGTTTAAGGGAGGGTAATTAGGCAAATCATTGTACAGGGTGGGCCATTTATATGGATACACCTTAATAAAATGGGAATGGTTGGTGATATTAATGTCCTGTTTGCAGCACATTGGTATATGTTAGGGGGAAAACTTTTCATAATGGGTGGTGACCATGGTGGCCATTTTGAAGTCTGCCATCTTGGATCCAACTTTTGTTTTTTCAATAGGAAGAGGGTCATGTGACACATCAAACTTACTGGGAATTTCACAAGAAAAACAATGGTGTGCTTGGTTTTAACATAACTTTATTCTTTCATGAGCCCCCTCATATATACTAATGTGCCACAAACAGGACATTAATATCACCAACCATTCCCATTTTATTAAGGTGTTTCCATATAAATGGCCCACCCAGTATAACAGTGGTTTGTTCCGTAGACAATCAAAAATATATATATTGCTTAAGGGGACTTATAATATTGACCTTACAATGGTTTAAAAAGAAATTTAAACTGCTTTTATTGAAGCCGAAGTAAAACAAATAAGACTTTCTCCAGAAGAAAAAATATTATCGGAAATACTGTAAAAAATTCCTTGCTCTATTAAACTTAATTTGGGATATATTTGAAAAAAAAAATGCACAGGAGGGATAAAAATTTTGACTTCAGCTGTAAAGCACAAGTGAAATGGGATATTTTGCATCCAGTAAATATCAAGAAGCCCTGACCTAGTTTGTCCCTTCACCAGCACATATGCATACACACTTTATTTTATTTATTTTTTTCTAGGTCTCTCACACTGACTCATGCTCTCGCTATCTTTTTCTCCCTCTCGTGCAGAAACTGAACCACTGATGGGCTCTGACTAAAGACTTATTCCCTCCTTTTCCCTTCCCCCCGTCCATCATCATCTTCTGCCTTCTCCCACCCAACTGTGCCGAACACACTGCGAAGTTAAGAAAGCAGAAGTATTTCTTCTCGCTTAATCCCGAAACCCCCTCGACTCTTCCATGAGGCTTGCGTTGTGAAAAAAACCACAGCCAGCGTATCTCTGTGAGCCATTTTCCACACATCACGGTTACGTGGTCTGCGGCCCAGCACATGCCTGGACCTCTGCTGTGATGGGGAACCCGGTGCAAATTACCCCGAGGCTGATATAGGTTATCTGCAGCTTGCAACGATGACCCCCTCCCTGAAAAAAAATAGCCGCTCAGACACCAGAGTTCTGTTGTCCAGGCTTTTCTGCTTTGACTTCAGTGAAAAACGGTGGCTTTTCCCTATTCCTCAGTTTGGTTTTGATGCAGGCTTCACTTTTTAACTCACTTGGAGAGAAAAGGACAGGGCTTGGTAGTTCAGACTTAAAATATTGTGTCATTAATGTTATGTTGAGCATTTTTCTGAAGGCATTATATTCGCAAATATATAAATATTTTTTATTATATTTTTCAAAATTACATTAACAACATCATATAAACTTACTATATATATATGTATATATATATATATATATATATATATATATATATATATATATATATATATATATATATATATATATATATATATATATATATATATATATATATATATATATATATGTACAGTTGAAGTCAGAATTATTAGCCCCCCTGAATTATTTTTTTCCCCAATTACTGTTTAGCGGAGAGCAGATTTTTTTTTCAACACATTTCTAAACAGAATAGTTTTAATAACTCATTTCTAATAACTGATTTATTTTGCTGATTTATTTAGTTTGCTATGATGACAGTAAATAATATTTGACTAGATATTTTTCAAGACCCTTTTATACAGCCTAAAGTGACATTTAAAGGCTTAACTAGGGTAATTAGGTAGGCAGGGTAGGGTAATTAGGCAAGTTATTGTATAACGATGGTTTGTTCTGTAGACTATTGAAAAAATATAGCTTAAAGGGGCTAATAATTTTGACCTTAAATGGTAAATAAAAATGTTACCATGCTTTTATTTTAGCCAAAATAAAACAAATGAGATTTTCTCCAGAAATTATCAGAATATTATCAGACATACTGTGAAAATTTCCTTGAGTTTATTGCACTTCCATGACTAAAACATGATATTTATAAAGCGATAATTTAATTATAATTAATCAATTTATGAAAAATGCTTAAAATTAGTTTTTTAAGCATTTATATAAACATTTAAACTGACTTGAGGCAATTTTTTGCATCATTTTCCATGATACTTTAAGGATTGCGTAGCTGTCACCAATTTTCCTTCAATATAAAGTGACTCTAAATGTCCAATTCTGTATAACCGGTGTCCTCTGGTCGGTTTTGCCTGATTAACACCATGTTCACAGACCGATTGAGCTGCTTCTGGCTTTTACTCTTATATGCAAATTTACTGTCGCACCCCTTGCCCTCGACTGGGGGTTTGCTCTAATGAACTTTTGTTTTAAGAGCTCTATAAGCCACGAGGCACTAGGGGACAGGGCTAAATAAGTGGGTAAATAACTAAGCTGGCAATTAAGAATACCCAACCAGTTACTGCAAGCAAAACTGTCATTTAGTACGCAAATGAGAACATAAGTAAGTGTCCAGGAGCGTAAGTGAATTAGAATGGAAATAGATGAAGAGATAAATGCATTAAAAAATGTGAGTTTGTATGTAAATGGGCCCACAAGTGTGGATGGCGGAGTAAATAAATAGCTTAGTATGTAAATAAATGAATAAATGCAGGACGTAAAGGAATGGGACGGACCCGGGGAGCGAGCGAGAGAGCAAGTGAATGAGTAATGAGAGAGTGAATGAGTTATAAGATGAACTACTCATTGCATTTCAAAGGAGTGAGGGCTTAGCGATTAGTTCTAGCACCAAACCAACACCCATCAGCTTTTCAACCGCGTCAAGCAAAACCAAGCAGATTTGACATTTTTTGGAAGAAAGAAATATGAGACATGGAGACTCTACACTGTAATAACTATGCGGAAATTAGCAGTTTTACGTATTTATAGTTTATTTTTTCCCTTTATTTATGTTTTTAAATTGCATTAAAAGACCTTGCTCTTTCCTCCTACTTTTAGCAATTAACAGTTTAAAAAGTGAACATTTTTATTAGTTTAAACTGATAAATTGTCTGAGTTGGTGTTGTATATTACGCTACAAAACCCTTGTAATAAACTGCTGATACATTTTCTGCTATTTTACACTATTATTTCTCTCTATATTATTTCTTATGTTATTTCAAACGACTAAAATGTCAATAAAAGTCACTTTGTTAAACTGTAGAGTTGAATTTTCATCATCAAACGTTGACAGAGCAGAGATCAACATCCCATAATGCAATTCACACTCGTAAATAAACAGAAAACACTTGAGAATACATAAATATAGAGATTTTTTTACATTGTATGCATTGCTGGGATGTTGCATGGTTGCTAAAGTGTTTCGAGCGGTTTTTAACGTGTTGCTAAGCATTTATGATGCACTTTAAAGGGCACCTATGGTAAAAAATCAACTTTTCAAGCTGTTTGGACAGACATATGTGCATGTATGGTGTATAGACCGTCATATTGGGGTGATATAAACACACCCAGTGCTTTTTTTCGATTTAACAACATAAAAAACGGTGGACCAATTGGAGCGGTTTTCAGATCGACCGCAACTTTACGTAGGAGAGCGGTCCCCCCGCCCACCAATATTGATTGACAGGCGCGTCATCATATCCTCAGTTTGTTGATTCACGTCCGCCATTTTCAGCGTGAGTCGAAGCGATATCACTAAAGGAACACGCTAGCTCTATTTTAGATGCAAGGCTCATTGGGCTCAACACAAGATCAATATTCTCTATGTTATCGCTCTAATCGGAATTATTAGTTGTATCTTTAGGTAGGTTTGCAAACATGTGTACTTCTCATTGAGTCTACCTTATACTTCAGCTGTTTGCATTTCTCGCTATCCCAGAATCTCCCTGTGATCTTAACTAGCATGCGTTTTAGAATTCTAAGCATCGGTTTCTATCAGGGTACACTCAAGTCGACGGCTGGGCGCCGCGGACCGCTGCAGAAACCTATGTTTAGAATTCTAAAATGCGTGGCGCCTCGATTCGGGACACGTTTCTGCCGCGCCACAGAGAGTGTCTGGTGTGCCATGTCGCGGCTTCGAGCGGCGCATCCGGTGCCTCAGTCAAAGTTAATTCAGTGTGCGTGGTTATTAGTTTCTGTGTACAAGCTCGGCACTTGAAACTAGCACACAGTTGGCTGTAAAACTGTACAAAGACACAAATGATTTTGTACTCTCTGCTTGGTCTGTGTCCGAGCCGTGCATGTATGACTGAATGCTGTACCTCTCACTCTAGCTCGTTCTCGCAGTCTGCCTGTCAGACTCTATTGCAAACGCAGAGCAAGTGAGCTCATGGCCCCGCCCCCTTGTTACGTTGGCGGGAAGCCGAAACTAATTTACATGTGAAGCAACACACCCATAAATCAGCGAGCTGTGGACACGCCCCCAACATGACACTTTTTAACACATTATAATAAAAACATCTGAACTGTGTTTTAAACTGAACCTAAACTGGCACACTCAGAAGAACCATAATATTAATATTAAATCATAAAAAAGAGGTCAACTATGTGCCCTTTAAAGTCTGTGTGAAATCAAATTTTACAATGTTTATTCTGCTACCGCACATTGGTAGTCTGCGGTACAGTGGCTCAGTGGTTAGCCTAGCAAGAATTGAAACATGTTGAAACAAGGTTAAAACAGGCAAGCCAACAGTTTGTCCATGGGGTTAAAACAACCCAGAACTTTCCTATTGTATAAACTCAGGCACATATAGTGTTTCTTTACTCAATGCTTTCACCAACCACTGCATGGCATGCAGAATACACCATTTTCCCACACATTTTATACATTGGTTCAGTTGGTAATGTCACCATATTAAGAAAAGAAAACTGCAGCAACTTCTGCAGGGGCTTCTGTATGAGCTGTTCGTCACACAGCTACAAAAGATACGTTTATTGAACAACAAATGTTGATAATATGTCATTTAAATTCATTCATTCATTGATTTTCTTTTCAGCTTAGTCCCTTTATTAATCTGGGGTCGCCACAGCGGAATGAACCGCCGAGAGTGAATAAGTTATAAGATGAACTACTTATTGCATTTCAAAGGAGTGAGGGCTTAGCGATTAGTTCTAGCACCAAACCAACACCCATCAGCTTTTCAACCGCGTCAAGCAAAACCAAGCAGATTTGACAAATTGTATATTGTATGTATTTATGTATTTGACCCAACATTGGGTTATGACAACAGAGTGTTTTTTTAGAGTGTAATATCTTTCAAAAATCATTCAACCCAGTCAAATATAAACAAACCCAAATGTTCAACTCAGGCACTTATAGTGTTTCAATACTAAATGTTTTCAACAACTAGTGGCTTGGCATGCAGAATACTCCATTTCCCCACACATTAATCTGGGGTCCCGCAGCGGAATGAACCGCCAACTTATCCAGAATTTGTTTTATGCAGCGGATGCCTTTCCAGCTGCAACCCATCTCTGGGAAACATCCATGCACACTCATTCACACTCATACACTACGGACTATTAAGCCTACCCAATTCACCTGTACCGCATGTCTTTGGACTGTGGGGTAAACCGGAGCATTCGGAGGAAACTCACGCGAACGCAGGGAGAACATGCAAACTCCACACAGAAAGGCTCGAACCAGCAACCTTCTTGCTGTGAGGCAACAACACTACCTACTGCGCCACTGCGTCACCGTCATTTAAATTTGATTGAAAAAAAAATTTGACCCAACTTTGAGTTATGACTACTCAGCATTTTTTAGAGTGCAATATCGCTCAAAAATGTTCAACTCAGTCTTGGGTCAAATGTGAACACACCCAAATGTTAGGTTTAAAACATAATTAAAATGCATAACCCAAAAGTTGGGTGTGTCCATTGGGTTAAAACAACCAAGTACTTTCTTAGTGTATAAACTCAGGCACATACAGTGTTCCTTTACAAAATGTTTTCACCAACTAGTGGCTTGGCATGCAGAATACACCATTTCCCCACACACTTTACACATTGCTTCAGTTGGTAATATCAAACATATCACATTATCTAACAGAAAACTTTACCAACACAACATGTTTGGGAATATGATTCCACTGTTAGATTTTATATTCTAAAAAAACAAAACCAACTTTGGGTCAAATATGGACAAACCCAAAATTTGGGTTAAAAAGTGTCCGAGGCTCCTAGAGATTGTGCAGCACCATTGATGTGATCCGAGACCTATGAGGAGATGATGCCAACCATAGAGGACTTCAAGAGGTATCCATAACCCTGGAAAGCCAGAGAAATGGTCGAAATGGTCGTGCCCAACTGAGCCTGGTTTTTCTCAAGAGGTTTTCCTTCACTTTGGTCAATTGGTGAAGTTTGTTCCTCGCCACTGGCTTGCTTGGTTTGGGACTTGCGGAGCTGCACATCAATGGATTCGCTCTTCAGTGTTTGGACTTTCAGCAGTGGAAATTAAACCACACTGAACTGAAAACTGGACTGAAACAGTTTCAATTTACTAGAACTTCTGTGTTAAGCTGCTTTGACACAAGCTACTGTTAGGGAAGCAGACGGACAAACAGGGTGAGTAAATGATGAGCGATGTTTATTATGACAGCAGAGCCACACAAGGAGAACAATAGGACAGTGAATGAGGTTCGGTTTGAGTTGATAGTGGACTTCTGTGGAGCAGGATGGATGACAGACACTGAGGAAGACCGAATGCACACACCAGAGGGCTTGAGGTGTAGACAGACTGACGAAACACACAACTCAGACAGGACACCGGGAATGCTGGACAGACTGGAAGGAAACTGAAATCAGGTAAGTACAAGAGACGAGTTTAGTTGGTATAGAATACCAGGAGCTACTCTCAATGAGTCCGCTTATAAACGAGCCCGGACACTGAGTGATGTGAGGTGTGTGCTTTTGTAGTGTGCTAGAGTGATTGGGTGCAGCTGTGCGTGATTAGAACTCAGGTGAAGATGCTCGTTGCGTGATACTGGTGGAAGAGCCTGGCCAATCCGTGACAGCTACGTTGTAAAAGCGCTGAAGAAATAAACATGAATTGAATTGAACTGAATTTAAATTTAACTAAAAAGAAGAATTGGCTTTGTCCGAATTTGACCCAACATTGGGTTACGACAACCCAACATTCTTTAGAGTGTAATTTGAACATTAACTGATACATATTTACGATCATATGTTTTACACACAGTAAAACAAACATCCTGTAAAACATATATCGGCCAGCTTACTATAGTCATTGTTAGCTGATGCCAATGTAAACAAATGAAATCTTACAGTAAAATATCTCCTCTGTTTCTGTGTTCGCTGGCCATTGTTACCGTTTTTGCATATCTCTCCTGAATGTATATCATCTTTCCTCATGTCCAGATGATGTGCCAATTACTCTCTAATTGCATGCGTCATCTGGCTGATAAATCCTGTTTACCGTACTGACAAGCCTCCCGGTGGTCACAGCCAGTCTCTGGAGAGAGCCATGAAGGGATGGACCTTCATATGAGAAAGATGGAGAAAACAGGAGATCAGAAAGAGGCTGTTTGGTGAATATAGCCCTTATGAAGCCAATAACTGCATCTGAATGATTGCTAACTGAGTCTGATATTGTGTTGAGGGCTGTAGGTATAATATTCACTGTTCATTAGCATGCTATTCTGCCTCGGAAAAGGATAAATAGTCATACATGTTGCTTTTTTTGATATCAAAATCAGATTTGAACTCATCAGCGTTCAAAATGAAACATTTACCTATTCAAAGTGTAACATTTCACCGTAAAATACACCGTGAAAACCTGGACTGATCAGATTTCAGATGAATGTCTTGATTTCTGGCGCGCTCTGAAAACATAAAGAGTGTTTTTTGAAATTTAGGGTTCCTCGAAGACCCTTCAACTTCTGCAGAACCGTTTCATTTAGGAAAATAAAACGTTCTTTCAATTTATGAAGTGTTCTTTACATTAAGAAAGGTCAAAATTTTTAGGAATTGATCACTGAAAGGTTTATTGGCCCATTTTATGAATAAAGTTTATAAAACGTAGAGTGTATCGATGTTTCCCAGTACACGGTTGTGGCTGGAAGGGCATCCGCTGTGTAAAACATAAGCCGGAATAGTTGGCGGTTCATTCCAATGTGGCAACCCCTGATAAATAATGGACTAAGCCAAAGGAAAAAGGATGATATGCATTTACTGGCAAAAAGTATGCCAGTCAAGTAAGACTTAAAGAGACAGTTTACCCCACAGTAACGTAAATGTACTCATTTATACTCACTCTTAAGTGGTTCTTTTTTAATTCTGTTGAACACAAAAGAAGATATATTGAAGACAGCTGAAAACTTGTAATAATAGACTATAATATAGAATATATTATAATATTATAGAAGTCAATGTTACATTCTTCAAAATATCTTCTTTTGTGTTCAGCAGGAGAAAGAAACCCAAACCGGTTTGGAATAATGCCAGAACTTTCAGTTTTGAGTGAACTGTTCTTTGAATGTGAGAAGAAATTCCTACAAACCTCATCAGCTCATCCTCAGGTATAGTCTGAACCCAAATTAAGACTAAAATCCCTGAACATCCCCTGCAGATGACTATTAAAATAAAGCCCTGCACCGCTCCATTGTGTTTGCCCTGTGATAGATGTGTGTTTCAGAGCCGCGCTCATTTTATTACCAGAATCAGTGTGTAGCCGATCTGATTGTAAAGAAGCCTTGCTACTTCCAGACACTTTGAGACAGATTACACACATTTGGCTATCAAATGTCACTGTTATTGGATCACAGAAGTGCTGTATTAAGACCGTTTCCTGGGTTTATCCGTTCACTTAAGCCCCATTCGTTTTGTCGGCTCCAAAAAAAATCACTGAAAACTACTAGCGTTGAATCAGCCAACCATCTCTACCTTAATTACACAGGAATTGTGGAGCTGGCACTTTACTGCATGGCTGCTTTTGAGGCCAACTGGGCCGCCGCTCTTTCCTCTGCTACTTTAATGTACCAAACTATCCTCCATAGACTTCATGTGTCACAACATTACTGCTGTGCCGGGGAGATATTCGTTAACCTAGGTTTGGGAACCGCCGTGTAGAACGAAACTGAAGTCAGAGGAACTCGTTGTATCTCACCATGAAAACCGTTCTTGTGGTTAACCGCTCAGAATGAGGTTTAACATTAACCACGGGCTCCTGGAGTCATTCATACATTCATTCTACATCCTAGAACGGTTAGGGTTTTTAACACAGTTATGTAAGAGTATGAATGTATGAAAAAACAATTAAAGTACACTAAAAAAAATGATGTCTACTGTTTGTTCTAACTACTTAGTTAAAATGAGCTGAAACAACATGATTTGGTGGTACAACTTAATTGTTTTATGTTCAATCCACTTAAATTTGTAACAACTAATAGGTTTACTTAATTCCTTCATGTTTTTACAGCTTAAGAACAACAGATTGCGCAAAACTACATGTGACTTACACTGTAAAAAATGCTGGGTTTCACGCAATTCCTCAATGTCTCAACACAAATTGATTAAGTTAACCGTTTTTTTTACAAATTTAAGTTGATTGAACATAAAACAATTAAGTAGTCCCTAAAAACTCTTAATAAATGTGTTGCTTCAACTCATTTTAAATAACTAGTGTAAACAAGTAGCTTTTTGGAGTGTACCCTGCAGGCACAGGACATCAACATGACGTCATATTGACGTTGTACCCCAACGTACCCCAACATCATGACACTGGATTTTGTTTGTAAATGAAAATCGGGTTGACGTTAGATAACCCAACGTCAGGCCGATGTCAATGTCCAACCTAAAATCAACGTCTGATCATGTTACACCATGACGTTGTGTGGACGTTATCATTATGATGTCTATCAGATGTTGGATTTTGGTCACTTTCCAACACAACCTAAAATCAACCAAATATCAACTTAATTTGATGTCGTTATTGGACGTCAAAATAACGTTGTCCTTAAGGGCTGGCTAGACATTGAATTTTGGTCACTTGACATCCTGACCTAAATCTAACCTAATATTAAGTCTTATGATGTTGTGTGCCTGCTGGGGTATTTTGGTGTCACATGATCTGTGTACTATTGTACTTTCTACACTGAAAAAAGTGTTGCATGCAAAACTGTTGCAAACTATTTTATTTGTGTTGAATTTAAACAAACAAATTAAATTGAGCAATGTTCAACTCATTTTGTTTGTTTAAATTCAGCTCAAATAAATTGTTTACAACCACTTAACGTAAAAAAATTTAGTAAATCCAAGGAATCATTTTTGAATATTTTTTTTCAGTGTAGTAATTACTATTTGGTATATATAATTACATGCAACTAACCCTAAACCTAACTCACATTCTCCCATATAGTAAGTACATGTAATTAATTCAAGTTACTCAGTAGGTAAATGAGCAGTTACACTGTAACCAGGACACCTGGGGTGCGTTTCCCAAACAACGATGTAACTCTCGGCTGAACGATCATAGTACGATGCAGTGTTGGGAAAAAAACGATGTAGTGATAAGTGTTTACCAAAATCGTAGTTTCTCTGTTGCAGATCCATCGTTTGAATTACGTTAGTTAAATAAACAAGTTAACTAGGGCCAGATGGAATCTGCGGACATTTTTTGCTATTTCTGCGCAGAATTTTGTTAAAAATCAGCAGATTTATGTGGAAGAATTTTGGGAAAACCATAACTAAAACCTTAATGTATGAACCAAAAAGTAGTACCTTTTTAACTTGTATTTAATGTTTACAATGCAAATCCAATTAGATCCACTTTATTTGGTCTTTTATATAATATATCTATTAAAAAACAGAAAATATTACTTTACAAACTATATTGTGAATAATATTTTCATATTAGTCAATATTATTACTGATATTAATTTAAAAACTGAATAAATATAAATGTACACACATTTACACAAGTAAATACACTGAGTCAATGATGGGCTGAAAATCTGCACGGAATAAGATTCCGTGTGGGCCTAGTTATAACATAAATATCCATATTGACCCTCTAATCGGGGTGGAATGCAGCTTCTTTAGAGAAAAACCCCATATTTTTTTGTGCAAATTATATTGTTTTACACGCACACCCACACGCATAAAAAAATATCCAATATTAGTTTTGGCAAATACATGTACTCGTTTTCCATATTAATTGAAATATATGTAAATGGCAGATATAGGGCCTGTGTTTCCTTTACAAATGTTATTGAGAACATTACATATTCTATACTAAAACATAAAATTAAAAAAACTTACATTTTAAAAAAGCTAACACGTATTCTAATATCGTATATAAATCATAGAATTAAATAAATAATGAGGCTATTTATTAAGAAATGAAATGTATTATTTATTATTTATCAGGAAATTTAAAAAATTTATACTTTAATAATAATAATTAATAATAATTAATAATTAATTAAATATAATTCATTCATTCATTTTCTTTTCAGCTCAGTCCCTTTATTAATCCGGGGTCGCCACAGCGGAATGAACCACCAACTTATCCAGCTCACGTTTTACGCAGCGGATGCCCTTCCAACTGCAACCCATCACAGGGAAACATCCATACACACACATTCACTACAGACAATTTAGCCTACCCAATTCACCTGCACCACATGTCTTTGAACTATGGGGGAAACCGGAACACCTGGAGGAAACCCACACGAACGCAGGGAGAACATGCAAACTCCACAAAGAAACGCCCACTGACTCAGCCGAGGCTCGAACCAGCAACTTTCTTGCTGTGAGGCAACAGCACTGCGCCACTGCATCGCCTTAAATATAAATAATTTAATTTATTAATAATTACAACGATGATGATGATGATGATGATGATGATGATGATGATGTGGGTATGTGGGATAGTGTTTATTTATTTATTTATTTTAAAGTCTACTTTTACAATTAGACACATTCAAGCCATTCCAGCCACAACCCAACACTGGGAAACACCCATACACTCTTGCATTCACACTCATACACTGCAGCCAATTTAGTTTATTCAATTCACCTGTACCACATGTCTTTGGACTCTGGGGGAAACCGGAGCACCTGGAGAAAACCCACGCCAACACGAGGAGAACATGCAAACTCCACACAAAATGCCAATTTACTCAGCTGGGGCTCAAACCAGCGACCTTCTGTGAGGCAATTGTGCTCCCCATTGCACCACCTTGACGCAGCTGTGCAAGAATATATATGTATATATTTATTCATTCATTCATTCATTCATTTTCTTTTCAGCTTAGTCCCTTTGTTGATCAGGAGTCGCCACAGTGGAATGAACCGCTGACTTATTCAGCACATGTTTTACTCAGTGGATGCCCTTCCAGCTGCAACCCAACACTGGGAAACACCCACACACTCTTACACACATACTGCCAATTTGGTTTCTTCAATTCACCTGTACCGCATGTGTTTGGACTGTGGGGGAAACCGGAGCACCTGGAGAAAACCCACGCCAACACGAGGAGAACATGCAAACTCCACACAAAATGCCAATTTACTCAGCTGGGGCTCAAACCACCGACCTTCTGTGAGGCAATTGTGCTGCCCATTGCACCACCGTGACGCCGCTGTGCAAGAATATATATGTATATATTTATTCATTCATTCATTCATTCATTTTCTTTTCAGCTTAGTCCCTTTGTTGATCAGGAGTCGCCACAGTGGAATGAACCGCTGACTCATTCAGCACATGTTTTACTCAGTGGATGCCCTTCCAGCTGCAACCCAACACTGGGAAACACCCACACACTATTGCACACATACTGTCAATTTAGTTTCTTCAATTCACCTGTGCCGCATGTGTTTGGACTGTGGGGGAAACCGGAGCACCCGGAGGAAATCCACACCAACACGGGGAACATGGAAACGCCACACAGAAATGCCTATAGACTATCCCAAAAATATATATAGCTTTAAGGGGCTAATAATATTGACCTTAAAATGGTTTTTAAAAAATTCTAAACTACTTTTATACTAGCTGAAATAAAACAAATAAGACTTTCTCCAGAAGAAAAAACATTATCAGACATACTGTGAAAATTTCCTTGCTCTAAATATAATTATTCTGACTTTAACTATATATATATATATATATATATATATATATATATATATATATATATATATATATATATATATATATATATATATATATATATATATATATCAAATTAATGACAAAACTACAAAAATCTGAATCAATTTATTCAGTCATACACTTAAATGTAAGCATAAAAACCATTTTGTGTTGTAGTTTAAGCAAAAACAAATGATTTTAGGAAGATTTTAGACACTACAATTAGGAAATTTAAAATAAATAAATGCAACAAAAGTCCTTCTTGAGTATAAACAAATTACTTGTAAGTAAAACTAATTGTATTCAATATAAATGTGTATTTATTTCCATATAATGACCAAATTAGGTTGCATTTAAAAGTATTTAAGTAATCTGAAGGCTATTTTCACTTTCATTTTTAATCAAGCTGACTGAATGCTTCCTAGGACTAGTTTTTCCAGCCTGGAACCTTTTTTGTTTGTGGTGTCATTGATTAGCATCTTCTTCTCATGTTACTTGACCATTTTCATGATCTGTCTGTGTATATTAAGGAACACAAAATCTGCATATATTCAAGTATGCAATGGCAGTTTAGGGGGTGGGGTGCCATATAGGAGAAATTCCCTCTGTAAGGGGAAAAAAGATGATGATACACTGTTTTTTATGATGCCGTAAGGGCTTTCGCCTGTATGCAAGCCAACATATCACATGCAATTTTCCCTCTCTCCTCGCGTGTTTGAAGAGTATTTAGAGCGGTCATGAGAAGTACACCACTTTTCGACAACATTTCTAAAATGTTCAAGCCGTGCACCATCCCTCCCCCATCTTTCACCATTGCATACCATTTTAACATGGAGTTTTCTTGCAGGCACACCACTCAAATAGTGACCTAATTCTTCCCAAGCATGCCGTCACTGCTGAGAGAGCAAGAGAGGCAAACTCATCATCTCACACAAAGAGAGTTGGAGTTTTAATCATAGCAGAACTGCATAAGAACACCCGCTAATGTGTTACAAACTCTCAGTTTTAATCCTGATAAACAGAAGGGGTGGAAGGAAAAATTTATTCATCGACGCATCGTGATAGTTTTAACCCAGGCTCATTCTGATTACTTACCTCTGTATACATTCCTGGAGAGCAGCAAATACGCCCCAGGATGTAGGTTTTTGCGAACCAGAGGCTGCTGTGTATGCTTTTTCAGATCTCAAATTTCTCTCGCGAGTGCCATTCATGCCTGCGCTTCTTGCATAAATCCACCGGAGGCCGCTGTGGACTGACTGAATGATTGACTGATCGACTGACCCACCCTTCTCACCCTTCTGTAAATAACAGAGTGAGAATGTGGTAAAATCTGAAAACGTGGTAAAAATCAGGCTAATTGCTTTATTTTTTCTGGACTGCATTTTACAACTGTCGGTTTAGGGAAGTGGATGGCCGGGTCTATCAGTGCTTTTAAAAACAATATTGGTTGGGTTTAGGGAAGAAGGAAGGTGGGTCAGTCGATTGGTCAGTCTGTCGACAGTGGCCTCTAGTGTATTTACGTGAGAAAAGCAGTCGCAAATGGCACTCGCGAGAGACATTTGAGATCTCAAAGTGCGTACACAGTGGCCTCTGGTGGATTTGTGAAAACAAAAACTGCAAAAAAAAACGTACCTCCTGTGAGCGTATGTCAGCGGATTTGAGATGCAAAGAGGAATTGAGTGCGATGACGAGGTTTGAGTCTGGTAAAGAACGGTTCCAAAAAGCAGGTAAGACAAAAACTGGAAGCAAAAATTTTAATAAACAAGTAAATAACAGAGTGAGAATGTGGTAAAATCTGAAAACGTGGTAAAAATCAGAATAGGTGCTTTACTTTTTCATGACTGCATTTTACAACTGTCGGTTTAGGGAAGTGGATGGCCGGGTCTATCAGTGCTTTTGAAAACACTATTGGTTGGATTTGGAGAAGAAGGAAGGTGGGTCAGTCGATTGGTCAGTCTGTTGACAGCGGCCTCTGGTGTATTTACGTGAGAAAAGCAGTCGCAAATGACATTCGCGAGAGAAATTTGAGATCTCAAAGTGCGTACACAGTGGCCTCTGGTGGATTTGTGAAAACAAAAACTGCAAAAAAAATGTACCTCCTGTGACGTATTTGGCACTCTCCAGAATTGTATATAGGGGTACATTTTTAGAATGAGCCTGGGTTGAATTTAGCTCTATTTTAGGCAAATAGAACCCACAAGAACAATTAGTTTTGAAGCAATTATATCAAAACATTTTCATTTGTATTGCCTTAAAGACAAAAGTGTAGATGGAGAATCATTTTGCAATCATGTCATGACTCCCAAATAGGTTTGTAAAGTCCCTAAAAACTTCCACACTGTAAAAAATATTCGTAAATTAGTAGTTTTCGGTGTTTTGTGATTAATTTTTTTATTTTCCCCAATTTGTTATGATTTTGAAATACATTACGGGATCTTGATCTTTCTTCCAACAACTTTAAATCTTGAAAAGATCAAAAAAGAGACTTTCATGGCCATTTTTAATAGTTTAAAATGATACATTATCTGGGTGGGTGTTGTATATTATTGTAACACGGGGAGTGACAGAGACAACTGAGGTTTAGGATCCACATGCAGGTTTATTCAAAGTCAGGGAAGCAATGGTCAACACAGGTGCAAACAGATGTATACAGGCAGTCCAGAATCGTAGTCAAACACAGGCGAGAGGTCGGTAGACATGCAGCAGACAAGGAGAAAGGGAAACCAAGCAAAGATCAAAAACTCGGAGGAACAAGACTAAGGAAACCGCGTTGTAATGTCACTTTACAGCTAACAAGACTCGGCAATGGAAGTGAGAGTGTGTGCTGATAAATAGTGTCTGTAATCAGTCTAGAAGCTGCATCAGCTGTGAGAGTCTAATCAGTGGAAATGAGGAAGCATGTGTGTGTGAACGGAGTGCATGTATGAATATGTAGTCCATGAATGGCGGATTTGTAGTCCATGTGTGCAAACCAGCGATCTAGGGAGTTACGATCGCTGGTGACCGTGACAATTATGCTACAAAACTTTGTAATGAACTGCCAGTACATTTTCTTCTATCTTACAGACTTATTTCTCTATAGATTATTTGTTAAAGGATTTTAAACTACTCAAATGTCAATCAAAGTAATTTTGTTAAACTGTAAAGTTGAATTTTCAACATCAAAAGTCAGCAGAGATCAACATCCCATAATGCAATTCACAACCGTAAATAAACACAAAACTCTTGTGTGTCACAAAATACAGAAACTGTTCATTAACAGATATTTGTTACAGTGCATCCCTCAGAAAGAGTATGACAGTTTTCACGGTGTGGCAGTCAGTGTTGTGGAATCACGAAAAAAAAAATCAGCACTCATATGCGAACGCATGTCATTCGGAGCTTGTAAACACAACCCCGCTCGTGCTCGTCTTCTTGCCAGACTCATGTTTTTCTCCATGCATCTTTCATGACTGCATAGTGATTCTAACTTGCCGTAATGACGGCCTCAGATGGCGAGCTCCTTCCACTATATTCTGCTCTGAGAAACAATCTAGAGCCAGCTTTTTTCTTTTCCCTTCCTTGACCGTGGTGTTTTTTTTTGTCCACGGGAGATTTCAGCATCGAGCTTTCTCTTCAAAAAATATCACAGGGCTTTTCCCACTGAGCCCATATACTTCTCTCTTGAGTTATGTCCTTGGTGTGGATATATGCTGTTGTGTCCCGCCATTGTTATTTCCAATTTCATAGCCCAGTCCCGGCTATAGCAGGCCCCAGCCCTCGCTATGCCATTTACTCCAATAATACACACCGGGTCCTCCAAGGTAGCAATCGGCCACACTCCAAACCTCCTGTGAAATGGTTGAATTCGTCAATAGAAAGCCTTTTGTTCTGATAGACTGGGCTGAATAGCTTTCTTTGATTCCTCTCTCAAGATGACTTCCTTTCAGAGGAACTGTCTTCCATTTGCTGCTATTATTTTGGGTTTTATTGTATCCGCGGTGCGTTTTTTTTGTGTGTGTGGCGAGGTGATGCATCTTAAGTTAAGTGTGTTTCCGAGGCTCCAATATTACGTCTCGGGGTTGCTTTCATCTGGTTGTCTTGTTTTGCAGACAGGATCTAATGATAAGACGAGCTGGCGGGAGAAAAACAATAGTCATGTGTTCATTTGTTGCTCGTAGATAGTTTGTTAACAGATATGAAAGTCACAGTCTCTAGATATGAACAATACAGCATATATTACAATTCTATATTATAGTTGAAATGTGAAAATAGTATTATACAGTTGTAAAATACTTATTGAACACGTCTTTTTTTGAAAGAAAACATATTTCTAAAGGTACCATTGACTTGGAATTTTCGCCAGATGTCGGTAGCAACTGAAGTAATGCATGCATGCAAAGAAAACTAAATAAGCTTAGAAAACTTAAAATAAACTTAAGTTCTGTGTAATAAAATGAAATGACACAGGTAAAAAGTATTGAACACATGAAGAAAGGCAGGTGTAAAAGGCATGGAAGGCCCAGACAGCAGCTGAAATCTCTCAGTAGTTATTCAGCACCTTCCTCATGTCAGTGTAAATGAATGTTAGGGAAGTGCAGGGTACAAAGTACACTACTTTTTTTGGTTTTGGCCACATAATGAACAAAGTAATGGGGATAAACAAACCATTTTTTATCAACAACACACAAGCCTCTCCTACAAATGAGCACTTATAGTATGATCGCCGAAGCTATGGTTTCTGTACAGTATTGCCAAAAGTGCCAGGAGTAAAAATGCTACTTTTTACCCCACCAATTCACCTGTACCGCATGTCTTTGGACTTGTGGGGAAAACCGAAGCCCCTGAAGGAAACCCACGTGAACACGGTGAGAACATGCAAACTCCACACAGAAATGCCAACTGACCCAGCCGAGGCTCTTGACCTTCTTGCTTTGAGGCGATCATGCTACCCACTATGCCACCGTGACGCCCCCTAATTTAAATTCAGTTTACTTTAAATATTATATTTCCTCAGTACTTAACTCAATTTATATTTTTCTACATAGCAGAGTATGTTTATTTATTTATCTATTGGATAAAGACATTTAGATTTATTTGTTTTTTTAAATCTTTCAAAATGGTTCCATCTTTGAGCCTAGAAGACGGTATTCGCAACAATGTAAGATGTTATTTACATACTTTAAAAAACATAGAGTATAACGAAAAATACTTTTTGATTTTGTGGCTAATTCATATGGAATCATACGATCTCATTCATACAATTTAGTACAATTTGCTTATCCCCCAGTGACAGTTGGGTTTAGGTGGTGGGATTGGGTGCCACGCCCCCTTTTAAAGATCATACATTTTTGTACGACTGAACTGGTATGAATTTGTATGACCTAGCCACTGGCAAAACGTAATATAGTTACATTTCCTTGTGAGATCAGGCTGACATTTCAGTCAGACGATGATCCCAAACACAGCCAATGAAACTCCTAATTAGTTTCAGAAAATGAAATAAAATAAAGTAAAGCTGCCAGAATGGTGCTGCCAACGCTAAACGACTTTTGTTGCTTGTTTAAACTAGGTATTTATAATGAGTTGAAAGAACACAATTCTTAAGTTTTTTAGACAACTTAACAGATGTTAACAGATATGGTGTCACAGCAGTGCTTTGTGTTTCTGTCATCAAAGAACGGACATGAACACTATGGTATATATTACAATTCAAAGTCATCGAAAAGTGAAAATATTATTATACAGCAGGTAAAATAAGTAATGAACGCAAAAAATGTTTTGTCTCAGAAAACATATTTCTAAAGGTGCTACTGACTTGTATGTTGGTAACAACCAAAACAATCATTGCTAGGAAGAAAACAAAACAAGTTAGTTTAGAAATTAAGCAGGGAAAAAAGTATTGAACACATGAAGAAAGGGAGGTGTAAAAAGGCATGGAAGGCCCAGATTGCAGCTGAAATCTCTGAGCAGTTATTCTACTTATAACTGCTCCTCGTCAGCGTAAATATATATATATATATATATATATATATATATATATATATATATATATATATATATATATATATATATATATCTGCTTCACCTACATTACCATATAGTAAAACCAGGATGCGCATTACAGCAAGACAATGATCCCAAACACAACCAAGGAAGCCCTTAATTAAATTCAGAAAAGAAAAGAAAACTGCCAGAATGGCGCAGCCAACACTTAACAACTTTTGCTGCTTGTTCGAACTATGTATTTAAAATGAGTTGAAACAACACAATTCCTAAGTTTTTTGGGAGAACTTAATTGTTTTATGTTAACAGATATGGAGCCACAGCAGCACTTTGTGTTTCTGTCATCAATAAGCAGAAATGATCACTACGGTATAAATTACAAATATTATTCAAAAGTGATCCTAAACACAGCCAAGGAAACTCTAAATTGCCTTCAGAAAAGAAAATAAAGTTGCTAGAACAGCCCAGGCAATCACCTGAGTTGAATCCAATACAAAACTAAAAATCAGCATTCGTAGAGGAGACAAACAGAACCATCAAGATTTTTAGACCATGTTGAAGTCTGGGAAAAACTACACCTGAGCAATGCATGCAACTACATTCTCCATACAAGACATGTCATTAGCAAAAAATTGAGCTTTTAAACAATGTATAAAATACATGTCAGTAGTTCCGTACTTTCTCCTTGTCAATTTTACATCAACAGCTCCTTTAGACATATATTTACTGTGAAAAGTCATGACGTCTTCAATACCCGCTGTATATAAATGCATAGTTTGATGCATAAACATGTTTCGTTGAAATCAAATTTAAAACACCAGGAGAGTATATCCCACAAAATAGCTTTGCAAATATAAGCACAGATGCCTTTAAACTGCAAGGTAAGCTCCCAGAGCTTTGCCCCAAATCTGCCTCCAAGTCCACGTTAATAAATGTTTTACAGTGCTGGTGCGTCTAAGCCACATGCAATGTAGCTATAATGCACATTCCAAACCCAGACTTTATATATATATCTAAGGATTATTAAAAAATGCATATATTTATGTATACACTAACCGGCCACTTTATTAGGTACACTCTACTAGTATCAGGTTGGACCCCCTTTAGCTTTCAGAACTGCCTTAATCCTTTGTGGCATAGATCCAACAGGGTGCTGGAAAATTCCTCAGAGATTTTGCTCCATATTGACATGATAGCATCACGCAGTTGCTGCAGATTTGTCGGCTGTACATCCATGATGCGAATCTCCCATTCCACCACATCCCAAAGGTGCTCTATTGGATTGAGTTCTGGTGACTGTGGAGGCCATTTGAGTACAGTGAACTCATTCTCATGTTCAAGAAACCAGTCTGAGATAATTCACACTTTATGACATGGCGTGTTATCCTGCTGGAAGTAGCCATCAGAAGATGGGTACACTGTGGTCATAAAGGGATGGACATGGTCAGCAACAATACTCAGGTAGGCTGTGGAGTTGACAAGATGCAAGAGGTATATATTATCCACAAGAACATTTTTTTTTTCATAATATACTCATACATAAAGGGAAAAATATGCTCTTTTGACTTGTTCCTAGTCCAAATATCTTCAAATTTTTTAAATCAGAGAGCATTATTCAGACAAGTAAAACCTATTGTTTTGTTTTTAGAAATAAAAAGTCAAAATTAAGTGGGTTTTTCCTAATAACAAGCAAAATAATCTGCCAATGGGGTAAGTCAAATAATCTTGTTTTGATTTAAAATAAGATTACTTGACTTAGCCCTTTGGTAGATTTTCTTTTTCTTATTTTAAGAAAACACTCACTTAATTTTGACTTATTATTTGTGAAAACAATATTTTCTACTTGTCAAGATTTTAGATTTTTAAACCAGAAACAAGACAAAAAACTCTAAGCTGTTTTTTTTTTTTTCCAGTGCAGAAATAATGACAAATTGCTGTTAATTTACTCCCCCTCAGGCAATCCAAGATGAAGGTGACTCTTTCTTTAGAACAGCATAAATATTTAACTGAAAATTGTGGTCCTTTGCAACCTGCAGAGTAAAAAAAATAAACATATACAGGCAAAACAAAATGAATACCCATGCATGGTCTTATCAAATAAACATTCAGTCTGTGCAAGAAACATAAACATTTTTTCATCCACAGGCAAATTCACCTTTATTTGTATAGCGCTTTTACAATGTAGATTGTGTCAAGGCAGCTTCACATAAAAGATCATAGTCAATAGGAACAGTGTAGTTCAGTTTGTAGTGGTTAAGTTCAGTTCAGTTTAGCTCAGTTCAGTGTGGTTTAATAATCACTACTGAGAGTCCAAACACTGAAGAGAAAATCCAACGATGCGCAGCTCTACAGATCCTGAACCATGCAAGCCAGTCTACAAATGTGATGATTATGCATCTAGTATAAGCAAATTAAGGGCTGTATTGATAGTACACCGAGCATCAGAATGGGGAAGAAAGGTCATTTAAGTGACTGAACGTGGCATGGTTGTTGGTGCCAGACGAGCTGTTCTGAGTATTTCAGAAACTGCTGATCTACTGGAATTTTCACGCACAACTATCTCTAGGGTTTACAGAGAATGGTCCGAAAAAGAGAAAATATCCAGTGAGCGGCAGTTCTATCTATGGGCGCAAGTGCTTTTTTGCAACCAGAGGACAGAGGAGAATGGCCAGACTGGTTCCAGCTGATAGAAAGGCAAGAGTAACTCAAATAACCACTCGTTACAACCGAGGAAGAGCATCTCTGAACGCACAACACGTCCAACCTTGAGGCAGATGGGCTACAGCAGCGGAAGACCACACCGGGTGCCACTCCTGTCAGCTAAAAACAGGAAACTGAGGCTACAATTCACACAGGCTCACCAAAACTGGACAATAGAAGATTGGAAAAATGTTGCCTGGTCTGATGAGTCTCTGATGCAATATTCAGATGGTCGGGTCAGAATTTGGCGTCAACAACATGAAAGCATGGATCCATCCTGCCTTGTATCAACGGTTCATGCTGGTTTTGGTGGTGTAATGTGTGGGGGATATGTTCTTGGGTCACTTTGGGCTCATTAGTACCAATTGAGCATCGTGTCAACACCACAGCCTACCTGAGTATTGTTGCTGATCATGTCCATCTCTTTATGACCACAGTATACCCATCTTCTGATGGCTACTTCCAGCAGGATAACTCACCATGTCATCGCGAATCATCTCAGACTGGTTTCTTGAACATGACAACGAGTTCACTGTACTCAAATGGCCTCCACAGTCACCAGAACTCAATCCAATAGAGCACCTTTCGGATGAGATGGAATGGGGGATTCACATCATGGATGTGCAGCGGACAAATCCGCAGCAACAGCGTGATGCTATCATGTCAATATGGAGCAAAATCTCTGTTGAATATTAAGGAGTACACTTAACCCACTTGCTTGAAGTAATGGAACAACATATTTCATTCTTTGTTTATGTTTTCATATTGTGCAATACTCTTGAAATATATTGTCTCCCTAGATGCATCCAACAGCTTTGAATGAATCATTTCATACATTTCCATCTTTTTAAATTTATGTCATTGCTTCAAATCAAAGCTTGTGATTCTCCTCATAGCAGGTCGATTTGTTCATGACTTACAACACTTTAACAAAGACTAAATCCCTATGGGGAAAATGCATCTCAACCAGCGCTGAATTATAAAAATTGGGTGTGCAACAATACATTACTAACATTTCAGAATACTGTTTATTTGATTATGTCTGTCGCCATTTGTTGGCTGACAGTTTGACAGCTCATTTATGCTGAAAACGTGCTGCTTATGTTCATTTCATGCCACCGCCAACTACAGAATGGTGACAGGTTGTACTCTAGTTCAGAACATCATCTCCTCTTGGAAACGCTCAGCTGCCAGCACGAGGGAGAAAAACCAAAACAAATCAAAACCCATTTAAGAAGGAAATCACAACAGAGACATATTTTTAGCTCGCTGTTTCTTAATTGCCATAAAGAGAACAATCAGATAAGGTTTGCAGCATGTCTGCGTGAGAGAGACAGAGCAAAAGAGAGAAATGCAGTCACGTGCCTTTACTACCATACAATGAGCAACCAACTATTTTCATCCCTCAAGCTCCAGCCTTGATTACAATATGGCATCAGTGTGTCATCTGTGCATCGCATTAGTATTGTGTTTACGCTACCATGTAGGAACCATCTGAGATAAGAGTGCTTGCCTGTGGATAGAGCACATGCCTTCATTACACTGACATGGGATCAGTTTCCTGAAATACACATGTCTTACAAATGACAGCAGGGGTTCTGTTTCTTGTATTATAATATCCCATATATTTAAATATATGATATGAATATACATAAAAATATACAAAAATTAGCAAATATATATATATGTGCACAAATATACTTTCTACAAATAGTTTTTGACAATTTTTGAAAACATAATAATTTATTACATTGAAATATATGGAGGGTATAATATATTTTAAATATTTATTATTATTATTTTTAGTTATGATATTTGTAATGTTATATATATATATATATATATATATATATATATATATATATATATATATATATATATATATATATATATATATATTCCCCGGACACTTTATTAGGTACACCTGTCCAACTGCTGTTTACCAAGAAAGGTGATTTAAGTGACTTTGAACGTGGCATGGTTGTTGGTGCCAAACGGCCTAGTCTGAGTATTTCAGAAACTGCTGATCTACTGGGATTTTCACGCACATTATCTCTAGGGTTTACAAAGAATGGTCCCAAAAAGAGAAAATATCCAGTGAGCGGCAGTTCTGTGGGCGCAAATGCATTGTTGATGCCAGAAGTCAGAGGAGAATGGCCAGACTGGTTCCAGCTGATAGAAAGGCAACAGTATTAAATATAAAATTTTATATTTTATTATTCAATATAAATGTAAAAATATATATTTTACCATCAATATACCCATACAACATATATATATATATATATCACTCATTTGTCCTCTTTTGACTGTCCTATTTTGCCAATGCTAACAAATATTTTTCATAACATCCAGCTGTGTAATCTGTTGAGAACACTTTACAAGTAACTTTTATTCTAAGTCTTGCACCTTATTCTTGACAAAAAAAGGACTAATGAAAAGGTGTGAATATATATATATATATATATATATATATATATATATATATATATATATATATATATATATATATATATATATATATACAGTTGAAGTCAGAATTATTAGACCCCTTTGATTTTTTTTTTTCTTTTTTACAAATATTTCCCAAATAATGTTTAATAGAGCAAGGAAATTTTCACAGCATGTCTGATAATATTTTTTCTTCTGGAAAAAGTCTTATTTGTTTTATTTCGGATAGAATAAAAGCAGTTTTAAATTTTTTAAAAAACATTTTAAGGTCAATATTATTAGCCCCTTTAAGCTAATCATTTTTAATAGTCTACAGAACAAACCATCATTATACAATAACTTGCCTAATTATCCTACCCTGCCTAGTTAACCTAATTAACCTAGTTAAGCCTTTAAATGTCACTTTAAGCTGTATAGAAGTGTCTTGAAAAACATCTAGTAAAATACTAATCATCATGGGAAAGATAAAATAAATCAGTTATTAGAAATGAGTTATTGAAACTATAATCTCCTCTCCGTTAAACAGAAATTGGGTAAAAAATAAAACTTCAACTATATACACACACACACACACACACACACACACACACACACACACACACACACACACATATATATATATATATATATATATATATATATATATATATATATATATATATATATATATATATATATATATATATATATATATATATATATACACACACACATTTCTTTATATAAATATATTAAAAAATATTTATATAAAGAAATGTGTGTGTATATATATATATGTGTGTGTGTGTGTGGATATAGTTGAAGTTTAATTTTTTCCCCAATTTCTGTTTAACGAACAGAATATGGCAAAAATATGGCAAAATATATTTTTTGATATGGCAAAAATATATTTTGTGATATATTTTGTTTGAAATTAATATATATATATATATATATATATATATATATATATATATATATATATATATATATATATATATATATATAATTTATTTCAAAAATAAATTTAATTGAACAACACATTATCAGATAAAAAATTTAACATAATTTAACATATATTAAACACATATTTAAACATATTTTGGACAGAAAATATGTTACCTCATGAGATCAGGAACACTTTGCAAACCCCTATTTGTTCATACCTCACCATCACAAACTAGAAACTAATCCTCTGTGTTTTACGCATAAAAGTCTGATTAATAGTGGGCTCTCAGAATTGGGCGGTCATCAGTGGTCGAGCGGTTTTGTTTTGACTGTCCACAAAGCGCGTGTTTTGGTTTTCTCTACTATCTGTGTTGCGTACACACGGACTGTTGATACTGTACACCCCATCACCTGCTTCTTCCTGGACATTTTTCCTGGCGAAAATCCGTCGTGAGCGCCGATACGCCTTAACGTAGAGTCTAGCCGATGATACTACTATAGTTTGCGATGTATTGAAGCAAGCATTAGCTTACATATAGAGAGAAATTGCGGAAGTGGGTGCTAAATGTGCATCAGATGTGCTCGAAAGTATATTTACCATGAAACATAGTAGCTATTTGACCGCATATACACCAGCAACCCCCTCACACACTCTTGACTGTGAGCAATCGAGTAAAAAACATGCCTCGGGCTACAGATTCAAAGTATTCTGTGCATCACTACAGTCTTCACAACTTATCGACCGTGTTCTCATATGACCAAGTCATTTATCCTGTCTTTATTTACATTATTTTCCCCTCCCCGTTCGCATTGCTCGGAGATGAACGATACCGCTGCAGATGTTTAATAAAGAGGCCCGGAGCAACTGTTTACTTCGGTGAACGAAAGTAATTAGGATTAAAAGCTTTTCTTAAGCGCACCAATATAATTACATTTGATATGGCGAATGAGAAAGCTGTTCGCAAGACAAAAAATAATAATAGCATATCTGATGGATGCACTGATGGGTAAAAAGTCCTGTCAGAGTCGTAAATTAGCCTGGCTGTATGGACACATGATGAGGATTTTCTCCTTAGCAATATAAATAAAGAGCGATACAGCCTACCTAAAACTATCAATATGTTAACAAAATAAGTGATTTAGCCAAAAAAATAAACTGTTTTATGTTCTTGTTGTTGTTATTATTATTATATGAAGTCAATAAATGGTAAATATTACATTAATAAATATATAAATTAGATATACATATATAAATGCAGCTATTTTTCTGTAAATAAAAATATTATTTAATTTTAATACATTTCCCAGCGGCTGAAAGGGCATCCGTGCACAAAACATGTGCTGGATAAGTTGGCGGTTCATTCCGCTGTGGCAACCCCTGATTAATAAAGGGACTAAGCCGAAAAAAGGAATGATTTTTAATAAAATGCATTATTTTTAATGCACTAAAATAAGTGGATAAATAAACTATTTAATGAGTGGAAAAAGGCAGTGATTAACATATTTAGCCATGCATAAAGTCTTTAGTACAATACATTACATAAATGCCTTTTAAATTCTAGGATGAGTGTCTCTCACATGAGCATGATCGTGTTTCGGGGGCTGTGCCATCAACAAGATTTAAACCCCCCTGCTATAAATAACCCGTGTCATCCGAACTGTGCTGGACGCCCTGTGCCTGTTTGTTTGATTCACCAAAAGGAACCGACTCAATTTAAGACTCGGGATTCGAACTCTATATTTTCCGAGCTCTGCGCGCTTGAGATCTGCGGTGCCGCTGGATAGGCAAGAGTGATCGATTTTACGCACGTAGGTAGAATTGACATTTAGAAGACGTTAGTGAAAGCTGAAGTGAAGAAACTCGTCGTATTTATATCTCGATCTTGGTCCCAATCCGTTGCTGCAACTAGAGGCATGTTGAGAAGAGCGAGAGGTTTTATAGTTGGGCAAGATTTACTATGCGCGTGCCAGACTCCGCCTACCTCACGGCGCGTCATTGGCGAGTAACGGCGAAGGGGAGTCACTCCCCTGCCTACTTTTAATAGCTTTGTCATGTGATGGAAAGCAGTTGTAAGACAGGTGCCCTCGGTTCATTGTCAGTGAGGGGCGCGAGGGAACGAGTGGATTTTCTCTTTTGCCCGTGATTTCTTTTTTATTTTTCCGTGCCGTCATTCAGGGGCTGGATGGCGTGGGACAGGTGTAATCAGGATTCGGTGTGGAGAGAACTAGAGGTGAGAACTGATGTGCAACTTATTCTTCCAGGGCTGGAGCACAATTTTTTTCGTTCTTGAGGAGACGGAGCGCTGAAAAACCCTCCAAGACTGCTACTGTAGCTCCGGTTGACGCACGGGGGAAACGCACGGGAATACGCCGCGTTGTGAGAAGGTCTAATGTGTTGTGTGTGCTGTGATTTATCTGGCGATATAGCGAGAGGCTTTTTCTCGGAGTTGAACAGTGACAGCCTACTTAGGATGTCTTGTCGTGGGAAATTGTGTTGACATGCCCGTGGATGGAGAGCGCGCGCTCGTTTCCTCGCTCGCTGGTAACGCAGGTGATGATGAGACAGGTATATCTGCCTCAGTGCGAGCCGATGTGCTGGAATTACTAATATATGTGCTCAGTGCGTCAGGTATTGTACATCGAAACTTTCCCATCAGAAAAGCAGACACAGTCTCGAACGGAAGGCTGTTCGCGTGCATGCATTCCGAGCGCGTGCTGGATTTATTATTGAAGAATATGAGCTGTGCATTGGGATCCAGCGACAAAAAGCTGAACATCTTTTACTTAGCGAGACATCATCGCGTTGCTCCAGTGCAATACTTCAATAAGGATTGCAGAGCTGTGCACGACGCTTTTAAGTGTAAAGAATCGCGGAAACGCGCAATTCTGGACGCTCTTTGGGCTCGGCGAAATGCAAGATGTGCACTTTATCGTTAATTATGCATTATCAGTGCAGATTATCTATCTATCTATCTATCTATCTATCTATCTATCTATCTATCTATCTATCTATCTATCTATCTATCTATCTATCTATCTATCTATCTATCTATCTATCTATCTATCTAGTAATCCATTGCAGTCGCATTTTAAAAGCATTTCTTGGATGAAACTTTTACGCACCATATAGACACAAATGTCTCGCTGTATATATGATGTCTAGGCTGCACCGTGTGCACGTGCGCTATTGTTATGTACATTTTAAGAGGTTAGTTGAGTGTCTCAGTCGGAGCATAAATCCATCTAAACACAATCAGCAAATTGCTTCTCGCTTCCAATTCTAATCATATCAGTTCCAGGTGCCTACAAGTAGCTATTCTCTCTCTCTCTCTCTCTCTCTCTCTCTCTCTCTCTCTCTCTCTCTCTCTCTCTCTCTCTCTCTCTCTCTCTCTCTCTCTCTCTGCATGTGCTCGTGATAAGCGTGTCCGTATTTTTGAGTGAAAAAAAAACGGGAGAGGGCTGCAAAACATGCATGTCATTTGATCAGATATTATCATTAGTCTGTCACTGCATGTGAGCGTTTTGCTATGAATCTGTGACAGCAGCAGGACGGGGTTTGCGTCGTAAACAGATCTAAACTAAATCAGATGCCGATGATCAAGTGTGTCGTGCGCGATATCTGTAATTCAAACTGTATCATCCTGATGTCTTCGAGCGGAGTGTCGCTTTTTATTTGCGGCATTGCATTCGTGATAGTATTACTGAGAAAACAGCAGAAATGTTGATACGAAGAGGGACTCAAAATGAGCTGTTAGTAATAATAATAAACATTGTGCTGTTGATGGAAAAGCATCACTCTACAGCACCCTCCGCCGTCTATTCAAACTCTATACACCTGTGCGCGCGCGCGCGGTTGGTCGGTCGGTCTATCCGCGCTCACGGCTGCTGCTGCTGCTGCTTCAGCTTCCACTTCGCTTCTGTTTTACTCACAACATACTCATTGCAATGAAGTACAGTATTCTGACCAATCAGAGGGCGTGGCTGTTGCGCTCTTCCCTACGACGGCCCGCCCCTCCCCTCCCGCAACCAATCACAGAATTGTTTGTTTTCTGGTTGGTTATGTTGTTGTGGTTTTTGTAGAAACCCTGTGTCCACATTTGAATACGCTTGTGGATTAGATATACATGTTTACCTCATGTGTACGTTTGTAAGCGGCAGTGAATAGAGTAGCTTTTGAATACTAGTCAAACAGGTCTGAATTATGTTGGTGAGTTACACTTCCTATGAATCATATAAAGCAGGGGTGCCCAAACTTTTTCTTATGAAGGGCTAAAAACCGAACTTGATTGAGGCTAGTGGGCCGAAGACAAATATAGGTGGGATAATTTACCATGGATAATTTCCTAATTCATTTAATAATGCTTAAAATGACTAAAAAAACAATGCTTTTAATTAACTAATACAGTATTTTGTACATTTTACAATGAACTTAACACAGTCAAAACAAAATAATCTAATTTATAACAAAATTGCACTCGTTTTTGCCTTGATTCGCTTGCCGATGTATTCTGCATAGTCGATGTCTTCTGCATAGTTCTCTATCCGTCGAGTGACAGTATTTACATGTTAAAAAAATCAGATTCGCTTACAACATTTAATTAAAACATTTAATTTCAGTTTGCATTTTTGTAGCTCAGTAATAAAACAAACAAAAAAGGTTATGTCAAATTAGACGATATCTATGTTAAAGTCATTCACCCCAACCCTCTTCATCATACTCAGTCTACTCTTAGATGGGATGATGGGCCAAATCAAAGGTTGCAAAACACAGGCTCTACTTTAGGCATCTCTTATATAGAGGAACAGTTATTGCTTGTGTAACGGAGGCCAGCTAGTAACTGCTGTGCAGGTAAACCTCACTCCTCGGACCTCTAAAGGTGCTCTAGCGACAGACGCTAGAGGCCATGGTCTTTAGCCTCCTTGGTAGAGCACCCGACTCCCATGCGGAAGGTCACCGGTTTGATACCAGCTCGGAGCGAGTTGGGTGGTGTAGGACCGGCAGGGTTACACTTGCATCTGTCAGATAGGTGTGGAGTTTTGAGATATGACGCATGCAGTTTATCCAAGCTTTGGCTAAAATGACTGATAAAGGGTATTTAGTGACAGAGAGTCACTATAAATTGACTTATTTGATCGATTTTCACATAGTTTGTATTGTATTTTTGTATTTGTTTGTTTGTTCGTTCATTCATTCATTCATTTATTAGTTAGTTAATCAAGGGATATCCATTTAAACATTTTCCTATCAAGGAATATCAAATTTAAACCATCGTCCTGTCTTGAATATCAAAACGCCTCAGTTGTCACATTGCCAAAACATTTCAGGTATGTTAGAGAAAATAGGAAATTTCTTTAGTCTCAAGAATCAATGCATGTTTTGTTTGTGCATCACATGTTAAAACCTGACAAAGGATGACTGGCAAGTTTTATTGGATTCAAAAAGAAAGACAGAAATGAATGGGATTTGGTTTTAAAGTAAATGCAAATCAATAAATAAACAAACCAGAAAAAACAAACAATCAATAAAAACAATGGAAAAGAAATCGGTCTGCAAGCTTATTCCAGGAACATGTTTATATGGAGACTGGCATCTGTATACAAGGTGTTGTGCAGCCCGACCAGAGCTGAATATGATTTAATATCTGTTGATCCCACCGTTTGCGGCCTGATATGTGTTTGAGATCACACAGCTGCTCCAAAGTCAGACAAATAAATAGTAAGTGCAAGCAAACAGTAAAACAAGGCAAATTCTGATAACCCTTGACTCTGCTGGGTTCCAAGCAATCGATTTGTAATAGAAAACATGAATGAATGAAGTTAACTTATTAGTCTTTACAAATTTAAGTTGATTGAACATAAAACAAATAAGTTGTTGCTCTAAAAATCCAAGAATTGTATTGTTTTAACTAATTTTAAGTAAGTAGTTTGAACAAACAGCAAGTGTATTTTTTTGTGTATAGTTTAAGTAACAATTCACACCTTGTAATAATGGCTTAATATATGCCTATTATTAAGATATGAACTGATTATTAGCACCTATAAAGTATGATCCTATTTTAAATCTCCAATCCTACTAATTCCCAAACCCAGCTAGTAGCTTACAAACTATTAATAAGCAGCTAATTAGTAGTTTATTGTGCTAAAAGTCTTAATTAATGGTTTGTTAATGTTTTAATTGTACATTAAAATAAAGTCTGACTCATATTCTACTTGAATAGTTGCTAACACTTTATTTTTTAGGTCTGTTACACATGTTCCTTCTTCTTACTATAGTAATTATAGTCAATTAAGCATATCTGCATGCAACTAAGCCTAAACATAAACTTAACCCTATAGTAATTACAACTACACTGTAAAAATATCCATTATGGATTGCATTATGGGAAGTTGATCTGTTTTGATGTTGAAAATTCAACTCTACAGTTTAACAAAGTGACTTTTATTGGCATTTTAGTAGTTTGAAATAACATAATGTGCTGTATAAGAAATAATATATAGAGAAACAAGTCTGTAAAATGACATAAAATTGACTGGCAGCTTATTACAAGGGTTTTGTACTGTAATATAAAACACAAACTCAAACAACATAGCATGGAAAAAAGATCAAGGTCTCATAATGCGATTCAAAAGCATAAATAAAAATTATACACAAAATAAAAACATGAATCTTGCTATTTTACAGATATTTTCTACAGTGTAGGTAATTAAAATTACTCATTATTTAATTGAATTGTTACACTGTAACAAAAGAAACCTTCTAATAAAGCATAACCGAATCGTTCTACCATCAAAAATGTCTCTGCGAGATTCGACGGCATAACAATCAGACCGTTAAATATGTAACATATTAAGTGTTTTTCATTTATTTTCTCTGCTCTGTCGACTTTTGATGTTGAAAATTCAACTCTACACTAACAAAGTGACTGTTAATGACATTTTAGTTGTTTGAACTAATATAATGTATAAGAAATAATTTATAGCCATCAAAAATGTCCCTGTAATATTCGACAGCATCACGATCAGACATTAAATATGTAACTTATTAAGTGTTTTTCATTTATTTTCTCTACTTTGCTGACTTTTGATGTTAAAATTCAACTCTAAACTTTAACAAAGGGACTTATATTGGCATTTTAGTAGTTTAAAATAATATAATGTATAAGAAATAATTCATAGCTATCAAAAATGTCCCTGGCAGATCCAACGGCATCACAATCAGACCATTAAATATGTAACTTATTAAGTGTTTTTCATTTATTTTCTCTGCTCTGTCGACTTTTGATTATGAAATTCAACTCTGCACTCTAAACAAAGTGACTTTCATTGGCATTTTAGTCATTTTAAATAATATAATGTATAAGAAATTATTTATAGCTATCAAAAATGTCCCTGTGAGATTCGACAGCTTCACAATCAGACCGTTAAATATGTAACTTCAGTGTTTTTCATTTATTTTTTTCTGCTTTGTTGACTATTGATATTAAACATTCAACTCTACACTTTAAACAAAGTGACTTTCATTGGCATTTTAGTAATTTTAAATAATATAATGTATAAGAAATAATTTATAGCCTATAAAAATGTCTCTGCCAGATCTGATGGCTTCACAATCAAACCGTTAAATGTGTAACTTAAGTGTTTTTCATTTATTTTCTCTGTTCTTTCGACTATTGATGTTGAAAATTCAACTCTACACTTTAACAAAGTGACTTTTATTGACATTTTAGTTGTTTTAAATAATATAATGTATAAGAAATAATTTATAGCTATCAGAAATGTCCCTGGCAGATCCAACGGCATCACAATCAGACCATTAAATATGTAACTTAAGTGTTTTTCATTTCATTTCTCTGCTCTGTCGACTTTTGATTATGAATTCAACTCTACACTTTAAACAAAGTGACTTTCATTGGCATTTTAGTTGTTTTAAATAATATAATGTATAAGAAATAATTTATAGCCATCAAAAATGTCCCTGTCAGATCTGATGGCTTCACAATCAGATTGTTAAATATGTAACTTAAGTGTTTTTCATTGATTTTTTCTGCTCTGTCAACTTTGATGTTACAAATTCAACTCTACACTTTAAACAAAGTGACTTTTATTGACATTTTAGTTGTTTTAAATAATATAATGTATAAGAAATTATTTATAACTATCAAAAATGTTCCTGCCAGATCCAACGGCATCACAATTAGACCATTAAATATGTAACTTTAGTGTTTTTCATTTCATTTCTCTGCTCTGTCGACTGTTGATTATGAAATTCAACTCTACACTTTAAACAAAGTGACTTTCATTGGCATTTTAGTTGTTTTAAATAATATAATGTATAAGAAATAATTTATAGCCATCAAAAATGCCCCTGTGAGATTCGACAGCTTCACAATCAGACCGCTTAATATATGTAACTTATTAAATGTTTTCAGTTATTTTCTCTGCTCTTTTGACTTTTGATGTTGAAAATTCAACTCTACGCTTTAAACAAAGTGACTTTTATTGACATTTTAGTTGTTTTAAATAATATAATGTATAAGAAATCATTCAAAGCCATCAAAAATGTCCCTGCCAGATCCAACGGCATCACAATCAGACCATTAAATATGTAACTTTAGTGTTTTTCATTTCATTTCTCTGCTCTGTCGACTGTTGATTATGAAATTCAACTCTACACTTTAAACAAAGTGACTTTCATTGGCATTTTAGTTGTTTTAAATAATATAATGTATAAGAAATAATTTATAGCTATCAAAAATGCCCCTGTGAGATTCGACAGCTTCACAATCAGACCGTTAAATATATGTAACTTAAGTGTTTTCAGTTATTTTCTCTGCTCTTTTGACTTTTGATGTTACAAATTCAACTCTACGCTTTAAACAAAGTGACTTTTATTGGCATTTTAGTAGTTTGAAATAATATAATGTATAAAAAATAATTTATAGCTATCAAAAATGTCCCTGCCAGTTTCGATGGCATCACAATCAGACGTTAAATATATAACTTTAGTGTTTTTTTATTTATTTTCTCTGCTCTTTTGACTTTTGTTGGTGAAAATTCAACTCTACACTTTTAACAAAGTGTCTTTCATTGACATTTTAGTTGTTTTAAATAATATAATGTATAAGAAATAATTTATAGCCATCAAAAATATCCCGGTCAGATTCGACAGCATCATGATCAGACATTAAATATGTAACTTATTAAGTGTTTTTCATTTATTTTCTCTGCTCTGTCGACTTTTGATGTTGAAAATTCAACTCTAGACTTTTAACAAATTTTTGGACATTTTAGTAGTTTGAGGTAATAATAATACATAACCATTTATAGCCATCAAAAATGTCCCTGTGAGATTCGACGACATCACAATCAGACCGTTAAATATGTAACTTATTAGAAAAAATGTGTGCAAACACCAAACGAAGACATTTATTGTGTCAGCAAATATGTGCTCAACAATCTCATCTCTCTCTTCCAGTGCGCTGCCTTGGTTGGTGAAGACCAGCCCCTTTGCCCTGACCTGCCTGAGCTTGACCTTTCTGAGCTGGATGTCAGCGACCTCGACGCAGATAGCTTTCTGGGAGGACTCAAGTGGTACAGCGACCAATCAGAAATCATTTCCAGTCAGTATGGCAATGAAGCATCCAACCTGTTTGAGGTAAGGAGGGTCAGCGTACCGCCACGTTTCCTTATCTGTTCATGCATGCTTGTAAAATTAGATATGATTCCAGCCTCATGCAGTTTATTGAGAGTAGGGCTGCACAATATACAATATGCTGCAATATACAGTGCTCAACATAAATGAGATGAAAATTATTTTGATCCATTTCCCAGTGAATATAGGTCATATATTTTGGTGCATTTAAAAAAAACAGATTTATTAAACAGATACATTTATTAAAATAATGTTTTAGTCACCAAAAATCTTTAGAAATAGAAAGATAACACATTTAAATTCATGCCAAATATTGGAAAAAGAAAGTACAACCTACAAAAATGTCAACAAAATATGAATAATTCTTTGTTTGTCTTGAATTTTGCCCTGATTACTTTGGACTGTTGTCATACGTTATTTTGTTAGATAAGCTCCAGATTTGGCTTCAGTACTGACTAATCTAATGTACATGCACAAAATATTAATTTAAATGAAAGATTTATGAGGGGTGTACTCATATATGTTGAGCACTGTATGTTCCGAGATGACTTTAGTTTCACCAGATGACTTGAACATCTCTATTTGGAAAGAATTTATAATATTAGATGGATTGGGATGATTTAGTAGGCCAGTGAATCTGTATAAAATATAATAAACATCTGCAAGCATGTGTAAATACAATAAAATAAAGATACAGCTAAAATAAACACTATGCTATTGTTTTCTGATTGCAGTAATTGAATAATCAAATGTAATCAAATGTAAAATAAAAAATAAATAAAATATTATATATATATATATATATATATATATATATATATATATATATATATATATATATATATATAAATAATTGTACTGTTATTGTGTAATTGTACTGTTTGTTTGTAACTTTAATAATGCAATTTTTTATTTTATATATATATATATATATATATATATATATATATATATATATATATATAATAAAAAATTGCATTATTAAAGTTACAAACAGTGCAATTTCTCAATCCGGAATGCTTTTAAAATCCTCATACAGTCACAGACCTCTGATAAATTATAATCCAGACTCAACATCGTGCATACTTGCGATTTGACTATTGCGAATGATGATCGCATCGTGATATCGATGCTGAAACGGTATATTGTGCAGCCCTAATTGAGAGCGCTTGTAACTATGATTGTGGAATTGTTCACAAGCTGGTTTATTAGTTAATAACAGAATGTGAATGAGCATTTACTCATGCCGTCTGATAGTATTATGATAAGCACGCAACCTTTGCTCGGTAAACTTAAGGTCAGCGTTTGTACCTACAATCTTGTGCCCGGAGCGCTGAAGTTTATGGGTGTTTGTGTGCGCATTTCTCCCGCTGTTCCAGAGTAATGGTCAGTTATAATAGAGTGCTGCAGTGTTCGCCCACTGTTTTAGCAGCCTTGGTTCTGGAAGTATTTTCCCCATGGGGATTTTTAAAAAAGTCTTTGTTTTAAGAGTTATAAGCAGTGAAGCGAGCCAGCCAGCTATGTGGTGAATCGCAATATTATAGACTGAAATGTATTAGACCAAAAGGCAATCCTAGGATGCACTGCGGATAAAATAATCAAATAAAAGACAACGGAGGAGTAGAAAACTGTTGAGCTGGTTACATATGGAATGACTGACATTTGTTGATTACATAAAAGACATAGATTACAATTACAATTGAGTATTTAGAGTGTTGGTGCACTGAGGAAGAGCTTTCTGCTCGAAAACCTTGCATTTTTCTTGTATTTTGCACTTTCTGTGGCCTCTGATGGGGCGTATTATATACATTTTGAGGTGCTTTGTACAGTGCATATTTGTATCACTGCTATATTCTGCATTTATGGCATATAATGCGTTTATGAATACAAATATTTAAGATTTAAGCAAAACTGAGACTGTAACTGTGCTTCATGTGAGTAGGCGGAGCCTTCAATTTGCATTTCACTGATTGGTGGAGATTCTACAGAATGAGTTACATAGGCCATTTCATTTTGGTCATGTCATTGTCCCCTGAACATATCCTGCTTGTTATACTATTTCATACTTGTAATAAGAGGGAATTCAATCATATCTTCACGTTAAAACAGTTATCATAGTTTTATGTATCAATATGTGGATCTTTTTGGATTCTCTGAAGCTATGGAAATTATAAATGTTAAACAGGAAATACATTAGGACAATTGTTATTGTTTACATTCCTCAAAATGGTATGCTGTTTTATGTTAGACATGGTCTTTTTGAAAGAAAAAATGCTGATTGACAGCTTTAAAAATATATTATTATTTTTCTAACTATAATTGAATATTAACTTTTAATTAAATATTACAAAAAGTCACCAGTGCGGTTCTAGCGTATGCATTTTTATGCTGATCTCAGTAAAGAGATGTAATTATTTTACAGTATGTATGCATTGGCTAATTCATACAAATCCATACATCTCCATTCATTCGAAAACGTATGATTTTCAAAAGGAGATGTCCTACCCAAAGCCCACACCTAAACCCAACTGTCATTAGGGGATGATCAGATTGTATGAGTTATGAATTGCTACTAGATTGTGTTGGTATATTTTTAGAGTCACTTTGGGTCACAATAATGACCCTGCAGCACAGACTATTCACTCACCCTCAAGTGGTTATAAACCTTAATGAGTTTCTTATAACCACTATAACCTGATATTTTGAAGAAAGTTGAAAACTGGTAACTATTGACTTTCATAGTAGGAAAAAAAAATACAATGGAAGTCAATGGTTACAGGTTTCCAGCTTTTGTTCAAATGATCATGTTTTGTGTTCAACAGAAGATAAAGTCAAACATGTGGAGGAACAAGTGAATAGTGAGTAAATGATGACAGGATTTGCAGAATTGGGTGAACTATCTCTTTTAATATAACTGAAAAGACAACAATAGTTTCTATTGGCTAATTCGCACCAATCCATACGACTCCATTCATTTGAAAGCAAATGATTTTCAAAAGGAGATGTCCTACCCAAAGCCCATACCTAAACCCAACTGTCATTAGGGGAAGATCAAATTATACGAGTTACAAATTGCCCCTTGATTGTGTTGGTCCCTTTGATGACTCTGCAGTACAGACTATTAACTCACCCTCAAGTGGTTATAAACCTTAATGAGTTTCTTTTAACCACTATAACCACACAATAAGTTATTTTAAAACATTGACTTCCATAGTAGAAAACACAAATACAATGGAGATCAATGGTTACAGGTTTTCAGTTTTCTCCAAATGATCTTCTTTTGTGTTCAACAGCAGAAATATTGTTAAACAGGTAAAGGAACAAGTGAATAGTGAGTAAATGATGACATAATTTGCGATTTTGGGTGAGCTATCTCTTTTAATATAACTAAAAAGACAGCAATATTGGTTTCTATTGGTTAATTCAGACAAATCCATAAGATTCATTCGAAAACGTATGATTTTCAAAAAGAGATGTCCTACCCAAAGCCCACACCTAAACCCAAATGTCATTAGGGGATGATCAAAATGAATGAGTTACGAATTGGCACTAGATTGTGTTGGTATATTTCCTCGTCTCTTTTTTGTATAGTGTAGATGTATTTAATGGCATGTAAATATTCCATTGTAGTTTAGTACAAATGGAGTTCATTTAAAATATACAACTACTTTCATAACTGCATTGTCACCGTAATTTCTAGATGGTCCACTTTTAACCAGCTTGTTCCTGTTGAAAAAGGGAAGAGGTAAAACTTTAAACCTGTTGCAACTCGCGCTTCTTCGTCACCGACAAAGCAAGCAAAGTCCATAGGAAAAAAGAATGAGGCGGCTAAAACAAAGCAGATCTGGCCCTGGCGAGTTCATTATGTGCTATCTGTGTAGATAGAGAAGAGCAATGATAATGCTCTGAGTGCTGACAAATATAGGTCTGTTGCACATTTTGGGGTTTGTGTCATGGTGTGATAGGGAATTCTTCCACAAGACCATTACAAGTGGAAAGCAATCAGATAAAAATGTTAATTAAAGGGATATTTCACACACAAAAAGACATTTAGGAACTATTTTGTCACCCTCAAGTGGTTATAAACCTTCTTATAACCACTTGAACCACATATCTTGGAGAAAGCTGAAAATTGGTAACCATTGACTTTCATTGTGGGAAAAACAAATGCAATGGAAGTCAATGGTTACAGGTTTCCAAATGAACTTGTTTTGTGTTCAACGGAAGAAAGAAAGTCGAACATGTTAGGGAACAAGTAAAGAGTGAGTAAATTATGACAGAATTTGGGTGTACTATCTCTTTTAATATAATTAAAAATACAACAACATTGGTTTCTATTGGCTAATTCGTAGAAATCCATACGACACTATTCGAAACATATGATTTTTATAAGGGAATGTCCTCCCCAAAGCCCACACCTGAACCCAAACATCATTAGGGGATGATCAAATTGTACAAGTTACGAATTGTGTAAATTCGATATTTTGAAAAAAGCTGAAAACCAGTAACCATTGACTTCCATAGTAGCATAGTAAAAACAAATACAATGGAAGTCAATGGTTACAGGTTTCCAGCTTTGTTGAAATGATCTCGTTATGTGTTCAGCAGAAGAAAGAACATCAAACATGTGAAGGGTGAATAAATGATGACAGAATTTGCAGTTTTGGGTGAAATATTTCTTTTAATATAATTGGAAAATAAACAACAACAACATTGGGTTTGTCCACATTTGACCCAATATTGGGTTACGACAACCCAGCAATTTTTAGAGTTGATGACTGCAGCACAGACTATTTACTCACCCTCAAGTGGTTATAAACCTTAATGAGTGTCTTATAACCACTATAACCTGATATTTTGAAGAAAGCAACCATTGACTTCCATAGTAGGAAAAACAAATACAATGGAAGTCAATGGTTACAGGTTTCCAGCTTTGTCCAAATGAACTTTTTTTGTGTTTAACAAAAGAAATAAAGTCAAACATGTGATGGAACAAGTGAAGATTAAGTAAATGATGACAAATAAAATAACGTTGGGTTTGTCCACATTTGACCCAACACTGGGTTACGACAACCTAGCATTTTTTTAGAGTTGATGATTCGGACTATTCACTTACCCTCAAGTGGTTATTAACCTTAATGAGTTTCTAATAACCACTATAACCACACCATAAGATATTTTGAAGAAAGCTGAAAATCAGTAACCATTGACTTCCATAGCAGAAACAAAACAAATAGAATGGAAGTCAATGGTTACAGGTTTCCAGCTTTTGTTTAAATGATCTTATTTTGTGTGCAACAGAAGATAAAGTCAAACATGTGAAGGAACAAGTGAAGATTGAGTAAATGATGGCAGAATTTGCAGTTTTGGGTGAACTATCCCTTTTTAATATAATTAAAAAATTCAACCACATTGGGTTTGTCCACATTTGACCCAACATTGGGTTACGACAACCTAGCATTTTTTTAGGGTTGATGATTCAGACTATTCACTTACCCTCAAGTGGTTATAAACCTTAATGAGTTTCTAATAACCACTATAACCACACCATAAGATATTTTGAAGAAAGCTGAAAATCAGTAACCATTGACTTCCATTGCAGAAACAAAACAAATAGAATGGAAGTCAATGGTTACAGGTTTCCAGCTTTTGTTTAAATGATCTTACTTTGTGTGCAACAGAAGATAAAGTCAAACATGTGAAGGAACAAGTGAAGATTGAGTAAATGATGGCAGAATTTGCAGTTTTGGGTGAACTATCCCTTTTAATATAATTTAAAAAATTCAACCACATTGGGTTTGTCCACATTTGATCCAACATTGGGTTACCACAGCATTTTTTTTTAATGTTATTATAACAATTTTAGCATTTTGTAGAGTCATTTTGATGACTCTGCAGCACGTATTATGAAAGCATATTTAAATAAACAAAGCATAGTCTTACTAAGGGTGAACCGTTGCTTTAACAAGGTAATAATTACCATGCATTGCTGCTTCTGTAATCTGAAATTCATATATAACATACCTTGGACTGTTTTTTGTTTTTGTTTCATCACCCACTTCATAATTCTCCTGCTGACAGATTAAGCACAAGTTAATCCTAGTTCAGTGAGATGGGACATGAGCTGTCAATAGTGATGAATGTGTGTATTGTATATGCATTTCCAATAGTGGCCTATGTGGGTCAGCGCAGTGCCCAAGAGCGGAGTGAAGACAGGTTAATGAATGGCCAGTTCTTGTGTAAAGCTAGCTGGCAGAACTTTTTCTTCCTCGTCCCTGCACTCATTCAAACCCCTGGCAATGTTTTCTTAACCTGTCTGACTGCGGTATAGTTAATGGGTGGCCTGGCGAGTCCACTGATGTCACACAACAAGCAGGCCACACACACACACACATGCACAGAGACACAGACACTCATCCTGTCTGGGCTGTTTAACAGTTTGAATAGCGATGGCTGCCAATGTTGATTACGATTGGTTTTGTTGTGTTCTCTGCTTGTAGTGAGCAATAAAATAGCAAAGAGCACAAGTATTTGACCCTTTAAAGTCTAAAATAATAATAATAATACACAGTTGTTTTTTTAAATATTAATATTGTATTATTGTATATATATATATATATATATATATATATATATATATATATATAATTATTTTTTATACTAGGGATCTTGTTTTTTAATTTTCAATCTTGAATTAGATTTTTTTAGTCTTTTATAGCTAACATTATATGATCTAAATGAAAAGAAAACATCTGTTTTGATCTAAACTTATCAAAAATATGATGTTTATGCGCTCAATATTTGAGCAATGTCACATGCGGTGCGATATGGCAGTATATCAGCACTGGTAGGAGGTGTGTGTCGGTTTAAGTGCCTTAGTGTCCCACCAGTGACGATATACAGCAATATCGAATTGCTGCTCACGTGATATTGTGTTTATACAACAGTTTGACGACATAATCATGTGTATAAAAAAGAAAATCAAACACGTAGAGTCTCAAAAACCCTTTTGTAAGAGGAACTACTTTCTTCCGCCGTTTATTCACATCTGCAGGTGACGTCAGAACAGCAGAAACTGTTAATAATTCACAGAAGTCGCGTTAGAGCTAGTGTTTGAATGATTATCTAGCGTAATGTCTGAAGTGATGACAAAGCAGGTGATTTTGCTGACATTTTAATATTATAAGGCTGAACGGCATAAATTGCCATCAGTCTACAGTGATTTCCCAGTATCGCAATCAGGAGATCACAGTAATTAACCCCGAAAAAGCCAAAGCAAAGCAAACGCTACCAGATTACTATGGTATTAATACAGCACTACAACATACAAAAGCAAGAGATCGACTTAGAAAGTCATTTACCTGTTCTGTATTTGTTGATGTGATTTGTTCAGCTTTAGTTTGAAATGTATGCTGAGAAAATGCTGTTTCTCTCCGCTAAGGACTTATTATGTGGTCTCTGTCGCCATCTGGTGGCTTAACGTCAGCCATCTTTGCTCTGCTCAGTATGACAGGCTGATGGCCGCCAATGTGCTGAAATTTGAATATATAAAATAGGCACTATCCTTATGAATAAACTGCATAGTTGCCATCTGAACAGCTACATTCTCGACTAAAAAAGCTCTAATAGTGCATTATGTTGTCCAACAGCTGCAATTTTTTTGTCAAACTGTAGTCCTCTGTTTGCCACTCGTGTGGGCAGAGTAACACACAAGGGTGAAGTGGCTGTACGAGTGCTGATATTACTTTAATATCTCACAGCTATCAGCCAATCAGAAACGAGAACCAGACAACTGTTTTATAAATTATAATAACTTATATATATATTTATATATATATTATTATGAGATCCAGCAACACAGTGGCGCAGTGGGTAGCGCAGTCGCCTCACAGCAAAAAGGTCGCTGGTTTGAGCTCGGCTGGGTCAGTTGGCATTTTTGTGTGGAGTTTGCATGTTCTCCCCGTGTTTCCATGGGTTACCTCTGGGTTTCCCCCACTTGTCCAAACACATGCGCTATAGGTGAATTGGGTAAGTTGGCCATAGTGTATGTGTGGGATTGAGAGTGTATGGGTGTTTCCCAGAGATGGGTTGTGGCTGTAAGGGCATCTGCTGCGTAAAACATAAGCTGGATAAGTTGGTGGTTCATTCCGCTGTGGCGACCCCAGATTAATAAAGGAACTAAGACGAAATTAAAGAAATAATGAGATTTTTATAACCAACTAATTACATAAAATGGAGACATTTTTAATGTCTAAGGAAGATGATATTTAAATGCTTCATTTTATTGTTTTAAAATCCAGTGTAACACAATTATTATGACTGAGAAATTAATTAATTGATATTAATTGATATTAATTAAGCAAAAAAGATTTATGGATATTAACTGAAGTTAAGCTTCAGTTGGGCAAGAGTTTATCTTAAAAATATTAGAAAGTTAGACGTGTTGAGAATCCACAACAAAAAGAGCTCTTACTTAGTTTTTTTGTGAACAATTGTTTTTATTATTGCAAATTATTGTTCAATTTCTGAATGTTAAAGCAAATTAATGGCCCATTTATAACAGACTAACTGCATAAAATGCATACGTTTTCACTTTTAATCCAATAATGTCTAAGTAGGATGATATTTAAATGCTATATTTGATCATAGCTCTGTTGTTTTACAACGTAATGCAGTTTAACACAGTTCTTATGACTGAGATATAGTGATATTTGAGACCAACATTTTAATGTTGAGATTTATGGATATTAGCTTAATTTAAGCTTTAGTTCGGTAAGTGTTTATCTTAAAAATATTAAAAAAGTTATGCTTGCGTTTATGTTATATGTTATTGTGGTGGGGAGAGCGTGGTCGAACACCCAGAAAGGGGAGAGAGCGAGTGGAGACACCGGCGGCTGGTCAGTAGCCCAATCAGAAATAATTAATAACACCTGCTTTCTCTAGTGATTGGGCTGGAGAGACGCCTTCTTAAGGGAGCGAGAGAGACCAGTCGGGAGAGAGAGCTGAGCTACAACCAGCGCCTTTGAGCCTTGTGTTGAACCAGATAAAGAAATAACAATAATAAAATTGTCACTTACCTTATCGCCGACCCTGTCTTCTTCTTCCCACACAAAGAACCCTTCTACAGTTATATGTATTATTATATACAACACTTGTTTTTATTATTGCCTTTTTTGTTCAATATAAAGAGAACACAGCATATGATTATGTTGTAAAAAACGACGCAAAATCCCCACAACCCACCCAGGTAGACTTGTTCTATAATGATGTTACTGTGAAAAGCAAGAATAATGTTTGACCAAATAAAGAGTAGAAGAAATATTAAAAAATATACCTATTAAATCATGAGATAAGAGCTTTTACTTGCTAAAAAAAGCATGCACTATTAATCAGATGACTTAAGGCATGTAGTAAATTGTGTTGAGGAGATTTTCAGCAGTTATGAGCGTGTTAATAATTTAGAGGCCTTTGAAATTAGCATATCAAATACGATCGCAGCTGTACATACACAAAGTGCGCGCATGCACAAATATCCTCACGTTCAGATTTACACGACAAACACATGGCTTGTGTGTGCTGAAACACTGCGAGCTTTCCTCACGATTATGATTCATTATTTCATGCCGTACGCTTTCCTGACATTTTTGTACATGATGTTCCATTATTGCAGGGCCGTGTGGGGCGAGCCGGCAGGCAGATGAGAGTGAGCGATAGCAGGGAAAACGCAGCCTAGAGATTTCTGTGTGACGTGACGGCTTATGCCTTTCAGTGGCAGCTCAGCCCTAGTTATCAAGCCCATCTCAGGGGCTAAAATGGATCTCTGGAGGTTGAGGGGGCGACAGGCAGCTCACCCGGCCCAAGGGAGAGGGCCTGACAGCGGGGTCAGCCTGTCACCGGCGGCCTCTCTCGCGGGAGAAGTGCCGTGGGGAGGTTAGCACCACTCAGAGAAGCAAAACCATGTTTTGAGTCAAATAGATTTGCTCTTGTAGGATTTGGTTGCAAATGTAGGGCTGCTGTATTAGATTAAACACTTACCTCTCACCATAAAGACTACACAAACAAAAATTATGTTTGCTGTTTGTTCAAACTACTTATTTAAAATGAGCTAGGCAACACGATTCTTGAAGTTTTTAAGTTCCCCTTAGGTTTGTAAAAACTACACAATGGATTTGTGTTGAGACAACATGGAGGAATTAAGTTAACGTATTAGTTTTTACAAACTTAAGTGGATTGAATATAAAATTCAATTCAATTTTAATTTATAAAGCACTTTAAAACAACACAGTCGACTAAAGTGCTGACAACAGAGAGTAAAACAAACTTTAAAATACAAATAAATAAACATACAATGTCAACATCTCACATTGTGCTAAAAGCCAGACTGAACAAGTGGGTTTTAAGAAGAGATTTAAAAACAGTAATGGAAGCGGCTTGTCTAATATACAATGGCAACTCATTCCACAATTTTAGTGCAGCCAATAGCAAAAGCCCAATCCCCTCTGAGCTTTCGACTGGTCCTGGGCACACCCAGGAGGAGCTGGTAGGCTGACCTGAGCAAACGAGAAAGTGTTTAAGGTGAGGTAAAGGGGTGCAGTACCATTTAGACACTTAAAAACAAATAAAAGTAACTCAAAATGGATCCTGAAATGCACGGGCAGCCAGTGAAGAGAAGATCGAATTTAAAAATAGACGTTACAAATAATTAAGTTGTCTCTACAAAACTCACGATTTGTGTTGTTTCAGCTCATTTTAAATCAGTAGATTGAACAAACTGCAGTTGAGGCAACATGAAGTTTTTGCAAGTTTAAGTGGATTGAACACAATATAATTAGGTTGTCCCTATAAAAACCTCAATAATTGTGTTGTTTCAGCTCATTTTACTTAAGTAGTTCGAACTAACATCATTTTTTAATGTGTATTATATAGTACAGTACTTGGATTTATCTGTTGTGATGATTCTATAGTTGCGATGGGTAAAAAGATGTAAGTTTGTAAAAACTACACTTTGGATTTGTGTTGCGAAAACATGAAGGAATTAAGTTAACTTATTAGTTTTTGCAAGTTTAAGTGGATTGAACATAATATAATTTGGTTGTCCCTATAAAAACCTCAATAATTGTGTTGTTTCAGCTCATTTTAAATAAGTAGTTCAAACAAACATCATTGTTTGAGTGTATTATATAGTACAGTACTTGGATTTATCTGTTGTGATGATTCTATAGTTGCTCTGGGTAAAAAGACGTATAGTAATATAAACAAATGACCCAATACTGTAGTTTTCTACTATAGGGTGTGTTATGCTATACACCACAGTTTACTGTAGTAAAAACTAATGTATATACTATAATACTACAGTTTGATGTAGCATTCATTAACAGCTATACAGAAAATACATAATATAATATGTACAGTATAACACACTTTACTATAGTATAGTCAAAAACACTAATATTTAATATATATATAACTATAGTATTTATTTATTTATTTTTTCATTTTGGTTAACAGGATTTGGTTGCAAGTGTGGGGCTGTTGTATTTGACATTTGCTGTTTGTTCAAACTACTAATTTAAAATGAGCTGAATCAACACAATTCCTGAGGTTCCTGAGGGCATTCGCTGTGTAAAGCATATGCTGGATAAGTTAGGGGTTCATTGCACTGTGGCAACCCCCGATGAATAAAGGGACTAAGCTGAAGGAAAATGAATAAATGAATGAAAATCATATTATAAAACACTTTTAAATGATATTATAGACTGTTCAAAGATATATACAGTATACCATGGTACTGATTTAGGGGTATATTATCATAACTGTTGTTTTATTGATGTGTGAACTTAGGTTGTTTGATAAAAACACATCTTTAGACTTTAGAAAAACTTTCTCTTGATGAAGCATATTAGAATTAAGCTAAAATTACCTCATAATTACATTTTTTAAAACACTTCCAGATTTTAATCAATATGAAAATTATACATCAATAGAAAGCTCCTTCATTCAGCTTTAATAATGTATACATCTCAATAATAATAATAAAAAAACATTGAATTTGTGGTCCACAGTGTTATATAAGGTATGTCCTGTCTAATGTACTTAATTTTGAACATTAAGGCATCACAAATCTGTGACTTCATATCCTAAACACCACCGGACAAAAGTCTTGTCGTCGATCCCAGTTGGAAGAGCAACAAATAATTACTTGACTTCTAGTTGGTCATTTGGAAAAGTGGCAGAAGGAAAGTGAATCATCTGTTGAACTGCATCCCAATCATTACTGATACTGCAGAAGATCTATTGGAACCCGCATGAACCCAAGATTCTCAGAGAAATCAGTCAAGTTTGGTGAAGAAAAAATCATGGTTTGGGGTTACATTCAGTATGGGGGCGTGCAAGAGATCTGCAGAGTGGATGGCAACATCAACAGCCTGAGGTATCAAGACATTTGTGCTGCCCATTACATTACAAACCACAGGAGAGGGCAAATTCTTCAGCAGGATAGCGCTCCTTCTCATACTTCAGCCTCCACATCAAAGCTCCTGAAAGCAAAGAAGGTCAAGGTGCTCCAGGATTGGCCAGCCCAGTCACCAGACATTATTGAGAATCTCTGGGGAAAGATAAACGAGAAGGCATTGAAGAGGAATCCAAAGAATCTTTGCAGAGATGTATGGATGCAGTCCTCCAAGCTCATGGGAGTCAGACACAATATTCATCTTTTTCCACTGCACCATAACTTTATATTCTATACTGGACATTATTTAAGCAAAGTCAGACCTTACTGTCCTAATTAAATAATTAAAAATCAAGACATGATCATATTTGATTTTGGTAAAGTAAGCGTAATCTAGAGGCCTTCGCCTTTCATACCAAATGATCAACTAGAAGTCAAGTTATTACTTGTTGTTCCTTAAATTAGGATAGACGACGAGACTTTTGTCAGGTAGTGTTATGGCATGTGTTTTTGGTAAACACCTGACTGGAGTAACATGCTGTCTTTTTGGATGGCCTTTAGCTCTGAATCCAGGCAAGAGTTCTCGCTGTTCTCTCGGCTGAATTTTTGCAATGTGTGGAATGGAACACTCCCTGACCCCAAGCGATTGCCGAAGCCTTTTATTTTAAGGGCACTTGACACCTATTCAAAATAACTCCCTATTAAAAGCCGTACTGTATTAGGTCATCCAATAAGAGCCGCTTGGTCGGGCTTGTGTGATGTTTATATCCAAACACCAAAGCATGCTGCCAACAAGTGTTTGGAATTACAACTTGGAGGTGGGCTGAAAGCACTCGCTGTGCTTTTCTGTAAGGTGAGCACAGTTACCGATGACCGGTCAAAACTTTGCCCAGACTTTGACCCAGCTGCTGGATTTGAGCCAAAGCACGCGTGTTTTGCCGGGTCGGATGTCTAAGTGTGAAACCGACTCGCAGATTAATTGCTGAAATAAACCTCAAGTACACGCATTCACACCAGCGCATAAACACATTCATGTAAACAGCTGCTGTTATTTGCTTCTTTGCTTTTTGTGCATCTATCAAAGGGGAAACCTAGAAAGGCTGCAAGGAACTGATAAAATCACCCAAATTATTGAGCTCAGAATGATTATATGTACATTTATTTTCTCAATTTCTGTGCAACTCATTTCCAATAACTGATTTCTTTTATCTTTGCCATGATGACAGTACATAATATTCGACTAGATACTAGTATTCAGCTTAAAGTGATATTTAAAGGCTTAACTAGGTTAACTAGGCAAGTAATTAGTCTAGTGTTAGCCCCTTTCACACATACAGACTTTTCCAGAAAATTACCGACAATTTTCTGGAAAGGAATCATGTGTGAACGAGCCCTTATTGAAAACATTGGTAGATTCGACCGGCAATTTTCCCGAAAGAGACGTTGTAACATAACCCAGGCCCATAGCCAGGGAGGGTTCGGGTGGTTCAAAAGACAGACCCTACCACTGACAGTCCTGAATTTGACCCCTACAGAATATGAGCTCATTTGTTCCATTTTTGACTGCTACGCCATCATAAATTTTGGACTTGTGGAGCTGGACATCGATGGATTTGCTCTTCAGTGTTTGGACTTTCAGCAGTGAAAATTAAAACACACTGAACTGAAAACTGGACTGAAAACTGGACTGACACTGGCTCAATTGACTAAAATCTTCTATGTTAAGCTGCTTTGACACAATCCACATTGTAAAAGCGCTATTCACCTTATTCTTTGCCGACGAGCGGGCGCAGCCATTTGAATCTTCTTGGCTGGAGACTTCCGGTCTCATTCACTTCCATTCATTTTTAGACATTAAAAACTGCTCGTTACGCTGCTTGATGTTGCAAACTGATATTTTCTTATTATATTATTCTACTTGGTCTGTATAGTAATGCAAACATTTGTTTGTAGAGCGAGTAGTTTGACCGTTTTCTGCCGTTTATTATTCCTAGTCATTTCTCCCATACGGTTTCTCCCAAACAATCGCAGGCGCACTTCCGCATTTTAGAATAAGGTCAATAGAAATGAACATGAATTGTGAAAACTATAGGTAGAAGGCTTTAAGAATCATTCAAGTGGCCAAATTTTGACTGAGGAAAGTTGAGCTGGCCAGTTTTTCATTTGCTCATAGGCTACAGTTTTTATTTTGAAACAAGTTTTACCAGATTCCTATTTTTTGTAAGTGAGGTTTATTAGTAAACTAATTTCGAGAGGATCATGTGCTTATGATTTATCACAGCCGGTCTCGTATTAAGCTAATCAGTATCATCCAATCATATGAGCCATAAGCTACTATAAAAAACCACTGTCTTCAGTCCACTTTATCTTCGTTTGGAAGAAACCCCCCTTCCTCCCTATTCTCCTTCTTCACTATAGATCGGGCGGCATGGAGGCCCAGTGGTTAGCACTGTTAGCCTCACAGCAAGAACACTGCCAGCCCTGGTCCTGCCAGGTCGGTAGGTGTTTCTGTGAGGAGTTTGTATGTTCTCCCCGTGTCCGCGTGGGTTTTCCCCGGGTTCTCTGGTTTCCTCCCACCATCCAAATATATGCATCATGCATAACAATGAAACATTTGTCTAGCCCCCTTTTTTCCTCACGTGTTCCCTTAGCTACTGCAGACAGGGAGTTCTGAGATCCACCGAGCTCAGGCTCCCCTCTCGCTCTGCAAACGGGAGGAAGCCCTGGGCTCGAGGTTCCCATGAGCTCGGGGCTCTCTCCCGGGACAGCATGCCAAACAAGCTTTTGATGAATCATCAGCTAAGTGTGAACTCTTGAATGATGGGTGATAATAAATTAGCATTTAAATATAAGTTTCATTTTTTAATTCATTTTTTCAAATGCTAATCTCATAACAATATTTATAAAACTGGATTAGCATACAGTTGAAAATCAAATTTGTAAATAAATACTTTGTAGTAAAATAGTATGGTGAGCAATTTGACAAAATTGTAGGACATATTTTTGGTGCAGGTCTGCACGATGTCGCAGCAGGTAGCACGATCGCCTCATAGCATAAAGGTCGCTGGTTCGAGCCTCGGCTGGGTCAGTTGGCGCTTCTGCGTGGAGTTTGCAGGAGTTTGTTCGTAGTGTATGTGTGTGAATGAGTGTGTATGGATGTTTCCCAGTGATGGGTTGCAGCTGGAAGGGCATCTGCAGCACAAAACAAATGCTTGATAGGTTGGCGGTTCATTCAGCTGTGGGGACCCCGGATTAATAAAGGGACTAAGCCGAAAAAAAAAATGAATTAATTAATTAATTTTTGGTGCATCGAAAAGGTGTGGTTATGATTACCATGCAACAAGCTGATCCAACAAAGATTAGTTCTTAAAATGTCACTAAAATGCATAATTGAATAGAAAATGTGGTGAATAACTGCTTTTTTTTTAGAAAAAATGAAGCACCCATTTCAATAGGCTGGCTATGGACCGGTTATTCATTTTTTTAATGCTAATGTCATAACAATATTTATAAAACTGGATTAGCAGTTGAAATCCAAATTTGTAAATAAATACTTTGTAGTAAAATAGTATGGTGAGCACTTTGACAAAATTGAAGGAAATATTTTTGGTGCAGGTCTGCACGATGTCGCAGCGGGTAGCACGATCACCTCACAGCATAAAGGTCGCTGGTTTGAGCCTCGGCTGGGTCAGTTGGCGCTTCTGCGTGGAGTTTGCAGGAGTTTGTTCGTAGTGTATGTGTGTGAATGAGTGTGTATGGATGTTTCCCAGTGATGGGTTGCAGCTGGAAGGGCATCCGCTGCACAAAACAAATGCTTGATAGGTTGGCGGTTCATTCAGCTGTGGGGACCCCGGATTAATAAAGGAACTAAGCTGAAAAGAAAATGAATGAATTAATTAATTTTTGGTGCATCGAAAAGGTGTGGTTATAATCACCATGCAACAAGCTGATCCAACAAAGATTAGTTCTTAAAAGATTAGTTCTTAGTTCTTAAAATGTCACTAAAATGCATAATTGAATAGAAAATGAGGTGAATAACTGCAAAAAAGGTTTGCGTTTTTTAGAAAAAATGAACCACCCCTTTCAATTGGCGGGCTATGGACCGGTTATTAATTTAATTAATTAGTTTTTTTATGATAATGTCATAACAATATTCATAAAACTGGATAACTTACAGTTGAAATCCAAATTTGTAAATAAATACTTTGTAGTAAAATAAATAGTATGGTGAGCACTTTGACAAAATGGTAGGAAAACAAATGAACCACCCCTTTCAATAGGCTGGCTACGGGCCTGTTACTAGCCATTCCCTGAAAGCTGCTTTGTGTAAACGCTGAAGGAAAATCACAATATACATTATTTGGTCCGTCTCTGGGACAAAAGCAGCTACATGAATGCTGAATTTAAAAGATAAAGTGAAACCCTCAAGAAAAAGACGGAGCTCGTTTTTGGTTAATGATGTCAGAATATTCAGTATTTTGAAATGGATGTGTGAATGGTCCTTTCTGGAAAAATGCTGGAACGTCCTTGCCTGTGTGAACAGCACATATTTAAATTGACCAGTAAAGTCGTTCTGGAAATTTTCCAGATATTTACTGGTATCACTGTGTGAAACGGGCTATTGTATAACAGTAGTTTGGTCTGTAGACAATTGAAACAAATATTGCTTAAGGGGGCTAATAATATTGACCTTAAAATGCTTTAAAAAAATGTAAAAACTGCTTTTATTCTAGCCAAAATAAAACAAATAAGACTTTCTCCAGAAGAACAAATATTATAGGAAATACTGTGAAAAATTGCTAGCATCGTCTGGGTAAAAATTTGAACAAACATTCTCAGGAGGGCTAATAATTTTGACTTAAACTGCATTGAGAAGACAGAAGAAAAAAAAGCTTAACGTTCACAAGCAGAGACGCGCACGCACGTGGTGTTAACGGTGACTGCTGATGGCTTCGCATTTTTAATTTGCAAATTTATGCTGACATTTGAAAACACACCATCAGTTTAGCTGCACAAGTTCAGCTGGGCCAAGCATATTATCATTTTGTGCTGTATAATGTGATTTCCTCAAGTGAACACTCAAACACATGCACACACACACACACACACACACACACACTTTGACTTCTCTCCCGACCGTGTCTCTTGAAGCACTGAATGCTTGCATGTTTGGTGTCGAGATTCTCAAAAGCACCACTAAACTTGCTTTTATTATAGTGCTTTGTTTAAATTATTCAAATGCTTTGTGTAGGATTTATTCAACTACATGAATTTTGAAACGGATTTCAAATGTAAGATTGAGGTTATTATTTTGACTTGTTTGTTACTGACTTTTCATAATTTGCATTGTGTTCTCATATTTTGTGTTTTCTTTTTACACAGCTGAAGGCAAAATTATTAGCTTTCATGCGAAATTTGAATTGTTTTTAAATTGTTATGAAATAAATTTAAAATACAAATATTTTCCAAGGACCATTTAACAGAGAAAAATACAATTTTTACAGTATTTACTTTTTTTTTCTTCAGAAGAAGGTCTTATTTCTTGTAGTTTGGCTGAAATAAAAAAAAAAATATTTATTTATTTATTTATTTATTTATTTATTTATTTATTTATTTATTTATTTATTTATTTATTTATTTTTATTCGTTTATTTTTTTTAATTTTTTAATGTATTTATTTATTTTTATTTATTTATTTTTATTTTTATTTATTTATTTTTTTATGTTTCAATTTTATTTAATTCATTTGTTTAGTATTATTATTTATTTATTTATATGTTTATTTATTTATTTATTTATTTTTATTCATTTATTTTTTTTATTTTTTTATGTATTTATTTATTTTTATTTATTTATTTTTATTTTTATTTATTTTTATTTTTTTATGTTTCAATTTTTATTTAATTCATGTGTTTAGTATTATTATTTATTTATTTATATATTTATTTTTATTTATTTTATTATAAAATAAATGTTTATTTTATCATATTTATTTTATTTTATTATTAAATTCATTTTTTAATTAATAAATTAATTCAATTATTTATTTTTATTTATTTATTTCATATATATTTTTAAAATTTGATTACTTTTTGTAATTTAATTTAATTTAATTTAATTTAATTTAATTTAATTTAATTTAATTTAATTTAATTTAATTTAATTTAATTTGTATTAATATTGTATTGTATATAATAAGTATCAATATTATTAGCCCTTTAAAGTTTTATTTATTTTATGATTGGCTAAAGAACATAAACCATCATTGACTTGCCTAATTATCCTAATTTGTCTAGTAACATAATTAACCTAGTAACCTAGTTTAAACTGAATACTTGTAAAAAAATATTTAAGTAAAATACTATTTACTGTCATGATAGAAAAGACTAAATAAAATAGTTATTAGATATAAGTTATTAAAACTATTATGTGTTGCAAAAATCTTCTCTCCATTAAAAAGCACTTGGGAAATATTTTAAAAATAATTACAATTGCACAAGAGGATTAATTATTTTGCCTTCTAACATATTTATTTGACTTTAAGCACTTTTAGAAGTTACAACAATATTTCTAATATTCATTTTTTAATTTGTCAGGTGAATTTAACAATGAAGTGCATTAAATAATAAGATTGCATTATTATTATTATTATTATTATTATTATTATTATTATTATTATTATTATTATTATTATTGCTATTATTATTATTATTTAAATAGTATAAAAACAAATACCAGCTCACATCATCTATTTCATCTAATGTTTTATTTCAGCTAGTGATGGGTCGTTCTTGAACGATTCGTTCATTTTGAACAAATCTTTTGTATGACTCCAGAACAATAAGTCCTCTCAGGGAGTGATTCGTTCATTTGTGCAGGTGGAGAAGATTAGTTCCTTTTTTGATTCTTCTATCGGGTTTGAGTCGTTCGTTTATTCATCATGTGAAAGGCAGAAGCCAGTCATATGCACTCAGAGCCAGAAAAAAGATTTGATCTGTTCGTCTCTCGAATCCTCAGTTTGAGTCATTCATTCATCATGTGAAAAACAGAAGCCAGTCATATGCTTTTGCAGCCAGAAAAAGATTTGATTCGTTCATTTCTCGAGTCCTCGTGTTTGAGTCATCTCTCTTTACATGCTGTCATGTGCTGAACGAACGACTCGAAAACCAGAAGACTCGAAAGACTGTGTGCATTTGTTAAGCTTATATGGGACTGTGTGACATGAACGAACCACTCAAGTTTGAAGACCTGTCAGAAGAGGTGAGCTGGGCTAATCATAGACATAAGAGCAGGTAAACAATCAATGATTATTTTCTGTTTCTTATAGCATTCTAGTTATGACCTGTTTGGGTGATCAACGTTTGGGCTAGTTGTTCATGAGTTTGGAAGCAACATCGTAACATTTTAATTAATTTTTTAGGCAAATTGAACCAAACGAATGAAATGACTCACTGAATTAGCATTCACTGAACGAGACTAAAGAGTCAATAAAATTATCCCAACTTCCCAAAAAAGTTACAATTTTCAGGCTTATTTACTAAAAAACATTGTATTTTTTTCATATTTTCAGATAAAGGTTGTTTTAGCTAAACTTGAAAGTATAAAAAAATGTACACTGACTCTTGTTTATGGTTGTTTACTATGTTTAGTGACCTGACGGCTGAATTCCTTCTATATTCAGATCAGTGAATCTGAGCGGTTGAGTGAATTTCACTGGTTAAATCTCGTGTTGTGCGTGAGCTGCGGCTATATTTAGTTACACGTCATGGTTTCCTGGAGCTCCCTGAGGGCTGCCTTAGTGCCATCCTACAACACACCTGCCTGGAGGTTTATAGTAATCCTGAAGACCTTGATTAGTGTGGGTAATTAGGGTCATGGCCCTTCAGGAGCAGGATCGGACACTTGTGCTATATAGGTTGTATTTTGTCTGGAATAATAACCACACCATTGGGCGGTTCTGATTAAAGGTTGTTTTGTCAGACTTGACTTTTGGGGGCTGTTCACACCTGCTCACTTCGTGGGTTTGTTTATGATCGTATACATTGTTAAAAATATTTCCGTATTCTGTGATTCATGTTTTTATTTTGTGTATAATGTTTATTTCTGCTTTTGAGTTGCATTTCGGCACCTTGATCTTTCTTCCAACAACTTTCAACCTTGACAAGTACGAAAACGTGAACATTTTTAATAGTTTAAATTGATATATTGTCTTTATTATTGTACGAAAATACATTTTACAGCCTTATTTCTCTATATATTATTTATTATATTAATTTAAGCTATTAAAAATGCTCCTTAAGGTATGTAACAAGTAAATGGAGAGCAAATGATGACTGAATTTTAATTTTAATCTCTTTAAGTGAGTGATTATATTTATATATCAAATTCGTCATTTCACGACCAGATAGCTATCCATTCATTCATTCCTTCGGCTTAGACTCTGTTTCAGAGATCGCCACAGTGGAATGAACCGCCAACTATTCCGGCATATGTTTTTTTACGCAGCTGATGCCCTTCCAGCCGCTGCCCAGTATTAGGAAACCCCTTTACACTCACATTCACACATGCCAATTTAGTTCATCCAATTCACCTATAGTGCATGTGTTTGGACCAATCCACGCCAACACAGGGAGAACATGCGAACTCCACACGGAAATGCCAACTGTCCGGGCCAGGACTCGAACCAGCGACCTTCTTGCTGTGAGACAACAGTGCTAACCACTGAGACGCCCTGATAGCTATCCATTCATTCATTCATTCATTTTCTTTTTGGCTTAGTCCCTTTATTAATCTTTGGTCACCACAACGGAATGAACCGCCAACTTATCCAGCACATGTTTTACACAGTGGATGCTCTTCCAGCTGCAACCCATCACTGGGAAACATCCATACACACTCATTCAATATGGACAATTTTGCCTACCCAATTCACCTGCGTGTCTTTGGACTTGTGGGGGAATCCGGAGCACCCTGAGGAAACCCACGCGAACACGGGGAGAGCATGCAAACTCCACACAGAAACGCCAACTGACTTAGCCGAGGCTCGAACCAGCAACCTTCTTGCTGTGAGGCGATTGTGCTACCTACTGTGCCACTGCGTGACCCCTGATCGCTATCCATTCCTTCATTAATTTTCTTTTTGGCTTAGTCCCTTTATTAATCCGGGGTTACCACAGCGGAATGAACCGCCAACTTATCCAGCATATGTTTTACGCAGCGGATGCCCTTCCAGCTGCAACCAATCTCTGGGAAACATCCACATACACACTCATTCACACAATTTAGCCTACCCAATTCACCTGTACCGCATGTCTTTGGACTGTAGGGGAAACCGGAGCACCATGAGGAAACCCACGCGAATGCAGGGAGAACATGCAAACTCCACACAGAAACGCCAACTGACCCAGCCGAGGCTCAAACCAGCGACCTTCTTGCTGTGAGGCGACAGCACTACCTACTATGCCACTGCTTCGCCCGATCGCTATCCAATCAGACCAAAAAAAAAACGACAACATGAAGGGAGCGAGTGTAAACAGCCCCTTGGTGTTTCTCATACGCATCACATCTAAAAGACCTGGCCCACTTTTGTTGCACTGGCCGTAAAATGCGATGTCAATAAGAAACCTCTGCATTTTGAGCAGCCATGCTTGTCAGACAACCCAGAGAGTTCCAGCGGGCACGAACTAATATATTCGCTTTGCGACGAAGGGAAGGCGAAAAGCAGGAGAGCGCGAGGAGGAGGAAAAGAAGAGGGGGAGCAACATCACTTGCGGTGGGAAAATAGTCCCCGCAGGGCATGTTTGCAGAAGCACAAGTTAACATAAAGCTGGCTGGCGTACTCTTCTGCTGTCTGCTGCTGCTGTTTCAGCTCTGGTGTGCTGTCCTGTATTCATTTCCATGCTTCTGTCATCCTGCTCCGTCTAGACAGCCGTCTTTTAGTCTTTCATGCTCGCCTTCCCTTTCCTTGCTGTCTGAAAAGTGTTTGAAGGCTTTCTTCAGGGGCCCGTAGCCTCAGCTGATCTCCACTCGCTGCCACCTGATGCTCATCACAGAACCAATTTAACACCCGCGCGCACACACATAGACACACACGCCCACATGCAGACACACACTCACACAGAGACAGACAGACACACACACCTGCACACATACACAGGCATGCACACACACATGCAGACATGCGCACAAACACAAACAGACACACTCAGGCGCACACATGCAGACGCAGTTAGATATGCACACACACGCATACATGCAGACATGCACGCACATGCACACTCACACACACACACACACACATGCACAAACAAACACACACAGATGCACACATACACACAAGCAGATGCACACACACATGGAAACACACACACACGCACAAACAAGCACATACACACATGCACAGACACACACATACACACACACACACACACACACACACACACGAACACACACAACTGAACACATGCACACAAACACAGACATACACTCAGGAACACACACAAGCACACACAAACATGCACATATGCACACACACACACACACACACACACACGTACACATGCAGACAGAAACACACACATGCACATGCAGACACACACAAACACACACAAATGTGCCCACACATGAACACACACATGGAAACACACACACACACATGCACAACAAGCACATACACACATGCACAGTCACACACATGCACACATGCACACACACAGACACACAGAAATAAACACACACACACACACACATGGAAGCACACACAAACGCATGCGCACACACACACACACATACACGCGCACACACACACACACACACACACACACACACACACAGGCAAACACATGCACACACTCATGCACACACACACATGCAAGGACACACAAACAGGCCCACACGCACACTCGAACACATGCACACACACACACTTATGAACACATACAAAGACACGCACGCACACACATACACACAGGAACACACGCATGCACACACTCATGCACACACACACACTCATGGACACACACAAGCACACACGCACACACACACATACACACAGGCAAACACATGCACACACTCATGCACACATAAACACACACATGCAACCACACACAAACAGCCACACACGCACACTCAAACGCATGCGCACACACACACACACACACACATGGACATGCACAAACACACATAAGCACGCAAGCAGACACACAACAAACACACACACACACACACACACACACACACACACACACACACTCATGGACATGCACAAACACACATGAGCACGCAAGTAGACACACAAACAAACACACACACACACACATACACACACACACACACAGACACACACACACACACACACACACACACACACACACACACACACACACACACACACAGGAGATATGCTTTAAGATCAAAGCTTAAGGTTCTTCATCCTGATAGCTTGAAGGAATTAGATCAGATTAGTAATCAGATATGAAGTGTTGGTAAAGAATGATCTGCGAGCAGAAGACGACAGCCAGAAGTCTTGTGTCTGCGGCACCGCACGCCGTCAGATAACACTTTGATGCTGCGTTTACCACGCCACTTCATATAGCGAGGTATTTACATGGTAATTCACAGAACATCACAGTATCGGTTCACTCAGAGGTAGTCAGAAGCGCATGTGACCGCGCAGCGTTTGTAGTGTAAATGCTAATCCGCCCTCATATGCCCTTAGTAGATGACAGTAAAAGATGACGCCTACTCACCTGTCAATCAACGCAATGCGTAAAACAAGCTTGGGTTCATACTTGACTGAAATAACTGAGCAGGATATATTTAGAGAGGGTGGGTGAGTGTACTGACTTTACCTCTCTTTGTTTTTGCACACTATCAACATGCAGATATTATGCACTGGGGTATATATACATTTACAGTGGGGGAAATAAGTATTGAACATGTCCCGATTTTTCTCAGGAAACATATTTATAAAGAGGAATTACCAACCTACGTCACACATGACGTCACACGGGTGAAAAAAGACCGGCGCCAATAGCAAACATGTCGTGTTGTGCGGTAGGATGCCAAATTCGAAAAGAGAAAACTGAACTTTTACCGTACACCACACTGCTTTAATGCCAATTGCAGACGTCTTTGGCTAAAAGGGAGCTGAATGGAGTGAGGACCTAATAAAAAGTGCTGGAATGCAGGTAACTTCACGCTGTGCTGAATCAGACACGTTACTCGTTTTTGATTGCAGCAATGATTTCGGCAAAAACAGTTAAACATGATGAATTAAACTGCGAACATCCGAACTAAAACAGACCCAACCACAAAAAGTACTGCGCCTTTTTTACTAGCTGCCGTAGTCTGATGCGCTGTCCCATCTTAATGGGTTTGGAGGAAAAATACTTGTTGACAGCGCTTTACCAACAGTTTTAAACAGAAAGAGGAAGAGAGGGAAAAGCATTACCTGATGGATCGTTGGTAGTATTTCCGCTAGACGACCGTGTCGCAGATTAGCTAAATTAATTCACGCCTCCTCTTAATGCTTTCGCCATTTGCAATGCATCAAAACATTGTTTTCCAGCCGCAGCTGCGCTTCATTCTCGAAATATATAGTTGGTCTAAGTGATGTATATAAACTATGTAGTATACTATGACCAGGGATACAATCAGCCAGCGCAGCGACATTTTGTGTCTGCTGGTTTGTTTACTAGCGGGAGATCCATTGGCATTTTCCCGCATGTTAATTCTGACCAATTGAAAAGCAGTTTAGGAAATACGTTCAGTAACATCTGGCCAATGAGTGATGTGGATTTTGTCACATGACTGCATTTTGGTCCTTTTGAACCGGTTCAGACCAAAGCAATCAGTGTGGTGTGAAAAGGGCCCAAGACGGCAGAGAAATGCTACAATGTATGTCCAGACCAAATGAACCGAACCAATTTTTTTTAGCTTAGTCCCTTTATTCATTAGGGGTCGCCACAGCGGAATGAACAGCCAACCTATCCAGCATATGTTTTACACAGCGGATGCCCTTTCAGCCGCAACCCAGTACTGGGAATACAAATGAAGTTATGTGTAATGAAATTAAATGACGCTGGAAAAAAGTATTGAACACATGAAGAAAGGGAGGTGTAGAAAGGCAGTGAAAGCCCAGACAGCAGCTGAAATCTCTCAGTAGCACACAGAAACGCCAACTTACCTATCTGGGGCTCGAACCAGCGACCTTCTTGCTGTGAGGCGATCATGCTACCCACAGCACCACCGCGTCGCCAGTATAAACAATGAAATCCTATATAATGTCCCCACAATTCATAAAAACAAACCTGTGTGTGTGTGTGTGCATGCATTTGTGCATGTGTGTGTGTGTGTATGTATGCATGTTGTGTACCTGTGTGTGTGTGCCTGTTTATGTGTGCGTGTGTGTTTGTGTGTCTGCTTGCATGCTTATGTGTGTGTGTGTGTGTGTGTGTGTGTGTGTATGTGTCTATGTGTGTGTGTGCCTGTGTGTTTGTGTGTTCATGTGTGTTTGTGTTTGTTTTTGCTGAAGTGTGCATGTGTATGCATGCATGTGTTTATGTATGTACATAAGTGTTTGTGTGTGCGTGAGTGTGTTTGCATGTGTTTGTGTGTGCTTGCATGTGTGTGAGTGCGTGTGTGTTTCCATGTTTGTATGTGTTTATGTGTATGTGTGTGTTTACTTGTCTGTGCCTGTGCATGTGTGTGCCTTTGTGTGCGCGCATTTGTGTGTGTGTGTATGTGTGTGCATACATGTGTGCATTTGTGTACATGTGTGTGCATGTTTGTGTCTGTGTGTGTTTGTGTGTACTTGTGTGTTCCTGTGCATGTGTTTGTCTGTGCATGCATATGCCTGTGTGTGTGTGTTTGTGCATGTTTGTGGCTGTGTGTGCGCGCTCGTATTTGTGTGTGCGTGTGTGCATGTGTGTGCATGTTTATGTGTGTGTGACCCTGTTTGTGCTGTTCTAATGGCTGTAGCAAGGTTTTGTTTCCTTTGCTTGGGGACACACACACTGTGTTCTGCCAGTGAAGTGTCATCTGACGGCTGCTACCCAGAACTGAAGCAGCACAGGTGGCGTCCCACATGAGAGTGTTTCTCCATGTCTGGGGACACGTTACACATGGGGTTTTCCTTGGACATCGGGGTCAGACTCTTCAATCCTGTTTTATGAGTCTGGCCTGGACAGCTCGTGGTGGAAGCTGCAGTGATGTGCTGCCAAATGTCATCTCTGCCGTGATAAATATAAGACATCAACAGTACAACCAGTACTGTCCTAGGATTTAATGGTGGCTTATGTTATGCAGATAATTTAGGGGTGACACTGGTTTTTTGCGCTCATATATTAAAAATGCATTGTACATACTGCTGTGAAACGGAATGAAGAGGCCATTATAAAGTTATTATCAGTTTTCTGGAGTTTTAGGATTTACTCTGTAAACTACTGATCAAGTGTCTTCAAATCTTTAAGGGCATTTATTTATTTATTTATTTATTTATTTATTTATTTATTTATTTATTTATTTATTTATTTATTTATTTATTTATTTATTTATTTATTCATTTATTTATATATTTACTTATATATTTACTTATTTATTTATTTATTTATTTATTTATTTATTTACTTATTTATTTATTTATTTATTTATTTATTTATTTATATATTTACTTATTTATTTATTTATTTATTTATTTATATATTTACTTATTTATTTATTTATTTATATATTTATTTATTTATTTATTTATTTATTTATTTATTTACTTATTTATTTATTTATTTATTTATATATTTACTTATTTATTTATTTATTTATATATTTACTTATTTATTTATTTATTTATTTACTTATTTATTTATTTATTTTATGTATTATTATTTTTTATATATGTATTTATTATTATTATTTCTATATTTATTTATAATGTATTTCTATATTTATTTATTATTTATTTATTTATTTACTTATTTACTTATTTGTTTGTTTATTTATTTACTTATTTATTTATTTATTTATTTATTTATTTACTTATTTATTTATTTATTTATTTATTTTATGTATTATTATTTTTATATATGTATTTTTTATTATTATTTCTATATTTATTTATAATGTATTTCTTTATTTATTTCTTTATTTCTATATTTCTATATTTATTTCTATATGTATTTATTATTTATTTCTTTATTTCTATATTTGTTTATTTATGTTTATATTTTTATTCATATATATACATATACGCACACGCACACACATATACACATATATATATATACATACATATATATATATATATATATATATATATATATATATATATATATATATATATATATATATATATATATATTACTAATATTATTTATATAATGATTTATTTAAATATTTATTTGTTAATTTATTCTTTATTTATATATTTATTTTTTATTTAATTATTTATATCTCTCGCAACATTTAAGATCTGAAAACACGAAATAATATATTAATAATAAATCTACACAACTGTTAATAGTGGTTAACAAGTTTCACCAAAATAAAAGTTCAGACAGATTCGATTCCACATCATATATGAATCAAATACACATTTATTGAATTAAAAAAATATTAATGTATTATTAATGTATTATCATTGAAATGTATACCTGGAAAAGAAAAGAAAAAAAAATAGGCCATTACAAAGTTTTAATCAGCTTTCTGGAGTTGCCATTAATATTTACCATGAGCAAAAATGTTATTTAATGATTTTATGTATAATCTACTGATAAAGTGTCTTTGAATATATATATATGAATCAAGTGCATATTTAAACATGTGTGTTTATTAATACATTTTAATAATTGAACCATGACATGCATTATTGAATAATATGCAATATTTAAAACATTTTAGATGTATGAAGTCAGGAAGTGCAAGCACATGTGTCTAACAAAATTAACTTTAGCTTAGCAGAATCATAAATATTTCTATGTTGGTGTCATTACTTTCAGCATATTGAAAGTGTTATGTTTGAATGATGTTATACCAAATTGAGCATTTTAATGAGCAGTACTCTTTACTAATGTAGCTGTGCTATTAAAATCATCTCATTTGGCTCTTTAACATACAGTCAAGCCTGAAATTATTCAGCAGGCCAATTTTTTTCCACAATGATGTCTCTTTTACATCGTCTTATTATCATTTAGGAGAAGTCTGTGTCATTTCCGGTCCCCAAAACAAACTTGCTGGTTGAAAAAACTTTAAATAACTTATTTATTTAACCTTTAAATAACCTTTAAGTCAGAATTTATCAGTGGTATGAGTAAATTCAGTCTTGGCTGCATGTAGTGTCAAATCAGTATAGTGTTTGGAGCCAAACTGTGACATGAGTGTGTTATTATGACACGTACAAGCATCCAAACGCAGTCACCCGTACAGTAATATTCACATTTGGTTACGTGTCACCAGTCGTAAGTGCAGGATAGCCATTGTGGGCTATTTTTAGTGCGGGATGGTAATCTCTTCTAAGAGCCTTTCAGGGCCCGTCTCTTTCTAACCTGGCCGGAAACGCTAAGCCAATAAGCCCCAGGCGTCTGGCTCGACTCTGGGCCGGGAGAGAAAGTGAGTCCCGGTGCAGGCGTTTCCTGGATTATTTAATACTTCGGCATCACAGGGAGGAGGGGGGGAGTTTAGATCTCTGAATTCCAGGAACGCTGGTTGTTTCAGGGCTTATGCACTGCAGGGTACAGAGTGTTTCGGACATAGCTTAGTGGCGTCACAGTGCAGTTTTTAACAGAGAGGGTGAATTAACAAACAAAATGCACAATTTATACAATTTGAGAAATAAATTGCATTGCAGGAGATTCAATTCAATTCATCTTTATTTCTGTAGAGCTTTTACAATGTAGGTTGTGTCAAAGCAGCTTAACATAAAAGTTGAAACAGTGTCAGTCCAGTTTTCAGAGTTGAAGTTCACTGAAGAGCAAATCCACTGATGCGCAGCCCTACAAGTCCCAAACCAAGCAAGCCAGTGGTGACAGTGCCGAGGAACGAAACTTTTGACGAAATTTAAGGAACAAAACCTTGAGAGAAATCAGAAGGAGTGTGTCCTACTGTACAGGTAGCTGTCAAGCTCACTTACCTGCATGGAGCACATTCGTTGTGATGCATTGTGTGTATGCTTTACTAAAAAGATAGGTCTTTAATCTAGTTTTGAACTGAGAGAGTGTATGTTTGAGCCTCTGACATTAGGAAGGCTATTCCAGAGTTTAGGAGCCATGAGAAGGCTCGGACTCCTTTAGTAGGCTTACATCGGATGCATGAACAAAACCTTTGATGAAATTGAAGGAACGAAGCCTTGAGAGAAATCAGAAGGAGTGTGTCCTACAGGGGGGTTGTCAGGCTCACTCAGCTATGGTTGACAGCTATTCCAGAGTTTAGGAGCCATAAATGAGAAGGCCAGGCCTCCTTTAGTAGGCTTACATTGGATGCATAATCAAAGCCTTTGATGAAATTGAAGGAATAAAACCTTGAGAGAAATCAGAAGGAGTGTGTCCTACAGTTGGTTGTCAAGCTCACTCACCTGCATGGAGCACACTCGTGCATCATAGCGTTGTGATGCATTGTGTGTACGCTTTACTAAATAAATAGGTCTTTAATCTAGTTTTGATCTGAGAGATTGTGTGTCTGAACCTCTGATATTGTCAGCAAAGCTATTCCAGAGTTTAGGAGCCATAAATGAGAAGGCTAGGCCTTCTTTAGTAGGCTTACATCGGATGCATAATCAAAACCTTTGATGAAATTGAAGGAACGAAGCCTTGAGAGAAATCAGAAGGAGTGTGTCCTACAGTTGGTTGTCAGGCTCACTCACCTGCATGGAACACACTCGTGCATCATAGCGTTGTGATGCATTGTGTGTAAGCTTTACTAAATAGATAGGTCTTTAATCTAGTTTTGAACTGAGAGATTGTGTGTCTGAACCTCGGACATTGTCAGGAAAGCTATTCCAGAGTAAAGGTGCCATACATGAGAAATCTCGACCTCCTTTAGTATACTTTGCTATTCTGGGTACTACCAGGAGGCCTGAGTTTTGAGATATTTTCACTCTTCTTCTCATCTTTCACTTGCAGCAAACTAACGGTTGGAAAGGCATGACTATAAGCATATTTTGCCCAATCCATAAAACTGATGGAAATTGACTTTCCAGAGTGATAGCAAGTGGTCAACTGCCTGGTCAAAATGTTCACAAAACCTACAGTTATGTAATGCATTGTGTGTATGCTTTACTAAAAAGATACATCTTTAATCTAGTTTTGAACTGAGAGAGTGAGTTGGGCATTATCAGGACGGCTATTCCACAGTATAGGAGCCATAAATGAGAAGGCTTGGTCTCCTTTAGTAGGCTTACATCGGATGTATGCTCAGACTTCGATGAGAACTTGTAATAGCTCTATATGTCAGGTATAATGAACTGATGTATCACATATTCTCAACGTTTGGATTGACACACTGCTTTTCTTACTAATTTTTGACTTGTTTCTAGTCTAAAAATCTAAAACTTATGGATTATGTCTTATTATAAAATTATCTCGGTCACAAAACACAAACATTTATGATCCACATCTGCATATAAATGTTAAAAACATACAGCTAAAAAGCATTACTCAGCTGCTATCAACGTGTGTCCACATGTTATATATCACAAGAATATATTGAATAAATTGCAAAAACTTCAGATGAATAGAAACACTGCTTTTCTTACTTTGATTTTTTTGTCCATATATCTAAAAATGCCTAAATCAAGAAGGCTTTTTAGACAAGGAAAAAATATTGTCTTATTTTAAGAAATATGTGCAAGTTTTTTCCTTAAAACACTCAAAATAATCTGCCAATAGTGTATGGAAAAAAATCTCATGTCGAAAGGAAAAACAATATTAATTTGCTTACCCTATTGGCAGATTGTTTAGCTTGTTTTAAGAAAACAAACACTTAACTGTGGCATGTTATTTTGTAAATCAAGACAAAATGTTTAGCTTGTCTAGAACAGTGGTGGTCAGGTGTGGGGGTTGGGACCCTCTGGGGGGTCACGGGACAATGACAGGGGGTCGCTTGGTGTTTTCCAAAAGTCAAATAAATATTATCAAACTATTGAATTACCATATTTTAGCCCATCATAACCTAAGAGAAGATAAAAATAGTAGTTTTAGTAGTAAACAACAACATGCAAATGAAAAGACACCAGCCTTGAAATGCACAGCACAATAGCGTCCGCTGGAGTGGATTGCTTTTTATAGCACCAGGTTAAACTTTCTGACACCTTTATGGCAATTAAATACATTAAAAATGAATACAGGCCACAACTGAACATTGAGGATGATCTCTGAGTAGCGGACTCCAAAATTTAACTTTGTGCCCACCAGTCTCTTTAGTTGAGGTTAATATTATATTAAACAAATTAACAAATGATTATAAAAATGATATGGTTGTTAGACTGTTGCACTTTTTTGTGTTGTCAATATGCTCTTGTTTATATTGGCCTATTGTTGAAGAATAACAATGTTTGTATATTTATAACCACCTCCGAGAAATTTGGAGGCCACAAGTCACTGGTTATTTTAGGGGTTGCGGGCTGAAAAGTTTGGGAACCCCTGGTCTAGAAAATGCTTGTTGACTTAATCTCTTTTAGATATTTGGACTAGAAAAATGTCAAAAAATTCAAGTAAGAAAATATTTTTTTGCAGTGCAGTTCATTCATCTGTAGTTAATACAATATATACAATATATTATTGGGATATATAGAATGTGGGCATATGTTAAGAGCATTGTAAAATTTATATATTGTAAAAAAAATGCAGTTTTTAGCCTTTTGTTTTAATTCTATATGCAGATGTGCCTCATAAATGTTTGTAATGTGTGGCCCAGATCAAGACAAAGCTTTTAAAGGTTTAAATGTATGCATGGATTCATTATTGTGGCATCTTTATTTTAAAAATGTTGTAGGCACTACAGATCTTGCCATATATGCAGTAGTTTGCAATTATCCTTGGTTTATTGCATAATAATAATAGCAAAATATATACACATCACAGTCAGACTTGTCCATTTGGCAGATGTGATGTCTGGTTACTGGATTACATTTAGCACTTAGGATTCTTTTTTGAAGATTACTGGGTCAGCACACCCTTTATTTTGATTAACTGGTTGTTTATAAAGTGGGGCGGCACGGTGGCTCAGTGGTTAGCGCTGAAACAGAAAGGAAGTTGCTGGTTCAAGCCCCAGCTGAGTCAGTTGGCATTTCTGTGTAGAGTTTGCATGTTCTCCTCATGGTGGCGTGGGCCTCTGGGTGCTCCAGCTCCAGTCCAGACATACGCTATAGGTGAATTGAATAAACTAAATTGGCTGTAGTGTATGAGTGTGAATGGATGTGTATAGGTGTTTCCTAGTACTGGGTTGCAGCTGGAAGGGCATCTGCTGTGTAAAACATATGCTGGATATGGTTTATTCCGCTGTGCAACCCCTGATAAATAAGGGACTAAGCCAAAGGAAAATAAATGAATGAATGTTTATAAAGTGTACTTTTTATAATACATTCATTCAACTGCTAAAAACTGATGGCTTGTTATGCATTTTGATCGTTCATTTGCATAGCATCTGTGTTTTGGGCATCTGAAATGCAAGACCAAAGCGAAACCAAAACACCAATAGTGGAAAGAAAAAAAAAAAACGGTTCTGTTTTCTTGTTGCCATGTAAACATTCATAGTCATCACAGAGTCCTGAAAGTGATAAGGATCTGTGCTGACAATGTCTACAACCACACACCTACACTCTAAAAAATGCTGGGTTGTCATAAGCCCTTTTCACACATACAGACCATTCTGGAAAATTACCGTCAATTTTCCAGAAAGTTCTGTATGTGTGAACAGGCCCTTTTTGAAAATACCGGAATATTCATTCTGGCTATTTTCCAGAAAGAGAAGTTAGCTAGTAACATTACCGGTAATTTGCCGGAATGCTGCGCTGTGTGAACGCAGAAGGAAGATTGTCGGAAAGAGCGCGTTCACGATTAGAACGCGCTGACGTGAGACGTCTACTTTAGCCAATCAGAACACTCAGAAGCATTCACATCCGCACTGTTTATGAAAATAAAAGCCTTTGAATATTTTTTCAGACACATTTAGCTGCTAGATGTTAGTCAGATTACGTTTCTATCTTCCTACTTAATGCCAGCTGTGTAAATAATTATCGATAAGATGCTTATGATAAGCCGTTTTTTGTTTACCTTCAAGATCTGACGCGTGTACGTGAAGCAGCCGGTGAGCGCCAGCACACACACATATTATGTACGTCTCGACATGCCAAAGTGTTCCTCCATATGTTTTCATCAAAGTTGTTCACAATACTTATCCATCCACAGAATTTGTAATGTAGTCAAATATTTACAAATACAAGGTATTTAGAGGTCATTTTTGGTTGATGATGTCAGAATTGACCAGTATTTTGAAATTAATATGTGAATGGTCTTTTCCGAAAAAAATCTGTAACGTCTGTGCCTGTGTTAACAGCACTTTATTGAACTTATAGGTAAAGTTGTTCTGGAAATTTTCTGCATATTTACTGGTATCACTGTGTGAAAGGGGCTATAGTCCAATGTTGGCTCAAATATTGACAAACTCAATACTGAAAATTCACTCAAGACTGAAAATTCAGTCATCATTTACTCAACCTTCACTTTTTCTAAACCTGCTTGACTTCTTTTGAAAATAAATAAAATATATATTATCAAGAGTTCACGCTTAGCTGATGATTGATTATAAAGCGTATTTGGCATGATGTCCCGTGAGAGAGCCCTGAGCTCATAAGATCCTCGAGCCAGGGGCTCCCTCCCTTTTGCAGAGCGAGAGGGGAGTTTGAGCTCAGGTAGATCTCGAGAACTTATTAGGAGCATGTCTATGGTGCTGATTTTGAGTTCAATTTGATTTTGAACTCTGCACAGAAACGTCAACTAGTTTGGTAAGGACTAGAACCAGTGATGTTCTTGCTGTGAGGCAACAGTACTAACCACTGGACCACAATGCCACCCATCTAGGAAAGGGGGAGGAGTAGGGGGGATTCTTCAAAACAAAGATGGCTGTGGTATGGAACTTTATTTTAGTTTGTCTATATTTGATTCAACATTGGGTTACTATAACAACCCAGCATCTTTTTAAACGGTGTTGGTTGTTTTAATACTTTTGGAATAGAAAAAAAAGCTGATTTGAAACATAATGGGAATAATCGTCTCGCAAAGTCAAGGTACGGCTGCTCTTCCCTCACCTACAGGAGATGGAAGTCAAGGTAAAAGATAATGCATTTATTTAGTAATCAGCAAATAGCTTTTACCCAGTGGGATGAGAGCGTTGCAGTGGGTTCTGATAAGATCATTTGCTTTCAGGTGTTTTTGCTGGCTACTGTACTCAGCATTGAGTGTAAATTGAAAAGCGTGACCTTTTGCAGCCAAATCAAATTGACTGCATTTCCACACGCGTTTGGTGGTTTCAATTACCATACATTTTTATTTATAGATAAATATATATATATAGGAGTCTGTATATCCACACGGATACTCATATATGAGCAAAACACGCATACATGCAGTCATCCAATCTGTAAGTGCTTTTTTGCTATGTGGTTTCACACAGGCAGTTGACCCCAGGGCAGTTAACACTTATGCTTTATTAAAGAAAGACTGCTGTAGATTCTGTGTTTCTGCTTTGTTGTTGCTCCTCTGTGTGCTTGGTGCAGTGCCGGTGATGATGTGCCCTGCTGCTGATATCAGGGTGACAAATGACGGGCCGCCCTGCCGGTGTGCTGCTCATAAGCCTGCCAACAGCCCAAAGGTCATAAGGGGATCTGCAGGAAAACAAAGCTTAAAGGAATAGTTCTCCCAAAAATGAAAATTACCTCATAATTTACTCACTTTTTTACTCACAGTTGGAGTAAAATGATATTTTATCCTGGCTCTTCCATGCTGTATAATGGTGTTGGAGAGTGACTTTTATTTTGAAGCTTGGTAAAACTAGCCAATATGCTACCCGGGGGTTAACATGATCTTTACAAAGCAGATCGATGGGTTTTGTAATAGAAATATTTGCAACTTTTAAATTAGAAACTCAAATTACTATGACTTCTAGCAATGACTTTACGTGCGTTATTTACGACTGGCGTATACGACAAAGTACGTTGTATATAGTATGAATATGAGTAGTATGAATAGAATTCGGACATACTACATCCGCCATATGTCATTATCATGTGACCTACCCATGTCAGTTTCGTCACTTCACTCCCATTCATGAATTCTCTTGCGTTGCATTATGGGATAGCATCCATCGAATGCGCACTTCAGAATCTCGCCGGAAGTAGTAGGTCATCCAGGTAATTCTCAGATAATGTTTTTCGAAAACTTTTATTCAGATGTACTAATCGGCTCGCATACTGTTTTTAGCGTACTATATAGCAGTGTTTCTCAACCACGTTCCTGGAGGACCACCAGCTTTGCACATTTTCCATGTCTCCTTAACCAAAAACACCTGATTGAGATCATCAGCTCATTAGCAGAGACTGAAAGACCTGTAATGGGTGAAACAATCAAAGGAGACATCCAAAACATGCAGTGCTGGTGGTCCTCCAGGAACGTGGTTGAGAAACACTGCTATATAGGATGTAACTATGGATTTTGGACGCAGCCATATACTGTAAATTTTTATAGAGTAATGGCGAATGACCTGGTTTTCTGTTCATCGTTATCTTCTGCAGTGAACAAATTTTGTAGTAACTGTTTCCTGTGATTTCCCAGTGCTGGGTTGCAGCTGGAAGGGAATCCGTTGTGTAAAACATATGCTGGATAAGTTGGTGGTTCATCCCGCTGATGAATAAAGGCACTAAGCTGAAGGAAAATGAACGAATGTTTACTCTGCATCTACTTAATGACTTCTAGTGTACGAGATACGAATGTGTCTCACGTCATCTCATATGTTATATACCTCAGTCACACATAACATACATTAAGACACCACCGGAAGTCAGTGATTGGAGTTTTGAATTTGAGTGAAGTTTCATAAACTAATTTCGAGAGGAGCGCGTGATATGATTGAGCACGTCTGGCCACTCATCTGTAATCAGTAATAATCCAATCAGAGTGATTCTAGTTTACTATAAATGGATCATTTTCTCCCTACTGTTCTATCTTCGTTTGGAAGAATCCCCCCTTCCACCCCATCTCCTCCTTTTCCTCCCTTTTCTAAAGGGGGAGCTCTCGAGACCTACCTGATCTCAGATCTCCTGATATGCTTATCAACCGGGCGGGAGCCCTGGGCTCAAATATCTCCGAGCTCAGGGTTCTCTCCCGGGACAGCATGCCAAACCTGCTTTATACGCCAAGCATATCTAAGTGGGAACTCTTGAAATTACTTGTAGGTGCATTACCCACTGGTTGCATATGAGTATGCACTATCCAACACTTTATACAGCATGAAAGATAGCATTATGAAACTACTCAGACTACATTTTTCTGACAGAAAAAAAATCATATACACCAAAGATGGCTTGAAAGTGAGTAAATTATGGATTCATTTTCATTTTTGGGTGAACTATTCCTATAAATATCTACCTTACATGTCAACATGTTTCTCCATTTCCACCTGATTTCACCAAGTAGGACATATATTAGCATCTATGTTGATCCTGGAACAACATTCCAATTGTAACGGAGGCCAGCTAGTAAGTGCTGTGCAGGTAAACCTCACGCCATGGTCTTTAGCCTCCTTGGTAGAGCACCCGACTCCCATGCGGAAGGTCGCTGGTTTGATACCATCTCGGAGCGAGTTGGGTGTTGTAGGGCTGGCGGAGCTACACAATCAGCCAATCAGAATTAAGGAATATGTTTACCTTTTATGCTAAGTTTAGGCTTACGGTTGGGTTTATGTACTTCTACATGAGTGTTATACAACTATTATTCTCCTCTGATTTTGGGAGTGATTTACTCTTACGGTTGGGTTTCGGGGTAGGGAACAGGTATGGATTACATTTCCCAGCAAAAATGATGTTGCAGGATCAACATAGATGTTAATCCAGGATCACATCGTACTTGGTAAGATCATGACGTGCTTCCACATACACTGTAAAAAATAAAAAGTTGAGTTAACTTAAAATTTTAAAGCTATCAGCTGTAAAGATTATGATTTTATTAAGCTTCAGTTGTGCCACATTTTTTTTTGAGTTGACTGAAAAGGCTGGTTTAAGTCAAGTAGACTTTATGAAATAGTTTGGCACAACTTCACCCACTGAAGCTTAATAAACTTATCATTAGCCGCATTTCCACTATCGGGCCAGTGCGAGCCAGGGCTTTAATCGGGCCAGGCCGGGCCAATAGCCCGGGAGGTTGAGAAATGAGGCCGAAATCATGTCGTGTTTCCACTGTCGGGCTAGTTGCTCGCAGCGCGTCACGCAAACACCGTCCCCAGAACATCCCCCGAATCAAACGTCACACAACCCGTCACACAACTCGCCCACTTCAGCGGGAACAAAAAACTCAAATTATAACCACAAACACAACCTGGCATCACTACGAGAGCTGGAAGATGGAGAACACCGAAGCGATTGCTTTTTTACTGTTTGTGGTCTGTTGGTGTAAGGCCAGACAGCGATCCTTGGATAAGGACATTCGAGTTCGGCGGCATTTACTTCGAACACAGATTTTGGCTGCAAGGCGAGTGAGTTGATCAAGCGCGATAGCAAAACAAATGTAAGGGAAGAAAGCATCTTGTCTCCTCTTTACCTGACAGGAAAACTCCGCCTTTGTACATAACCCCACCCCGAAGCCCCAGTTGGCCCTCCTTGGCCCAAGGTATTCAGTGGGCCGAAAAAGGCCGGACGCTGGCCCCAAAGGAAGCCCCGCTTTGGCCCGATTACGCCCCGGAAGTGATAGTGGAAACGCGACTGGCCTTGGCTCGCCCTGGCTCGCTCGCTTTAGGCGCAATAGTGGAAACGCGACTATTTATTTGCAGCTTTAAAATTTTAAGTTTACTCAACTTTTTATTTTTACAGTGGTAAATGCTTAAATGAAGAAATCAAAATTCTAAGTCTCCTCAACTGAATTTTTTCCTTTCATTGAACAAACAGTTCCAAACATGCAGATGAATCGTTTTTATGAGTAAATTCAACTCTGAGTTCAAAAATATGTCCACCTAACTTACAATTTTAAACTGAGTGAACAATTTGTGAGTTCTTTTGAGTGTCCATGGCTGACGGCCAAAGGAACTTTGCATTGCAACAAACGTCCTTCATCCTAACCTTCCTCACATATATTCTTCATCTCTCCCGCACATCAGTGCACGATCCCCCTCCTGTATATGTTTATTCGTACAAAAGATCGCCTGCCTCTGCTCAAGCTTGAGCTTAGTTCTGTTTGCATGCTCGATTCAAAAAGGAATAATGACGTGTGTGTTTCTTTTCTTTGCTGCATTAAAATATTTAGACTCCAGCTCTTTGGGAATCCGAGCCCCCTGGTGTCAGCACTATTGGGCGAGTTTCTAAAATAAGGAGTGCATCAGTATGTCTGAGCACCGAAAACAGAGTTTATTCTAATTGCGTTAGGAACAGAGCTGTGGACCATCTGTTGCACCACGGCATGCAAACTCCTCTTTCTAACATCATGTTCAGTGCATCCATGTCAGTTTGTTTCCAGCCTTCAACTCTTTCTTCGGGATTAGGGAATATGATTTGCTGGACGTTTGAAATCCTGCATAAATTAGCTATGTTCTATGTGAAATTTCACTATGCATTATTATGATTGCCGAAATAAGCAGTCAAATTTGATTGGTACCTTCAAGCTGCCGGTTGTGGTGTCCAGACAGAGTCAGGGGGGTGGTGATGTTGGTGAGGGTTGTGAAAAGTTAATCTTTGCCATACTCCGTCTCTCTGTGATCATTGCCTCTGGAGCAGGCATGCCTCGGCGCCCAGCTTGCAGGATCATTTGCGGGGGAAATGAGGTTTGAAATAGTGCTGGTGATTCCACTGGCAGAATCCTATTTTTGAGTATGACATATGACTGCTGTACCATTTACGTATACTGTGACACAATCTGGTTAGGCTTATGTTGGAATGTTATCTGACTTATAATGGTAATTAGAAAATACATATCTGGATGAGGCGCAGCTCACATGATGCAGCATGGTGCTTGGATTTATTAGCAGGGAAATTAGAGGTGAACTGATTACTCATTTCAATTCAATTCATGTTTGTTCCATAGCGCTTTTACAATGTAGATTGTGTCAAAGCAGCTTAACATAGAAGTTCTAGTTAATTGAAACTGTGTCAGTCCAGTTTTCAGAGTTAAGGTTCAGTTTAGTTCAGTTCAGTTCAGTGTGGTTTAAATTTCACTGAAGAGCAAATCCATTGTTGTGCAGCTCCACAAGTCCCAAACCAAGCAAGCCAGCGGTGACAGTGGCGAGGCGCAAAACTTTACCAATTGACCAAAGTGAAGGGAAAAACCTTGAAAGTTGGGCACAAGTATTTCTCCTCTGGCTAAACTTCTTGTGCAGAGCTGCAGTCAAGGTGCCGGATAATGCTAGATCCAATATACTCTAGACCAGTGTTTCCCAACCCTGTTCCTGAAGGCACACCAACAGTACACATTTTCAATCTCTCCCTAATCAAACACACCTGAATCAACTTATCATAACATCAGAAGAGACTCCGACACCTGAAGTTAATGGGTCAGAAAAGGGAGACATCCAAAATATGTACTGTTGGTGTGCCTCCAGGAACAGGGTTGGGAAACACTGCTCTAGACAATGAGAAGCCCTATTGTTCTCTCTTTACAATTTTTACTTTAAAATGGGGATTTGTCAAGCCAGTATTTTTGAAACACTTTGCCGTTCAAGATGAATCTCTTAATTCTAAAACTATAGTTCACCTAAAAACAAGCATTCTGTCATAATTTAGTCACCACTACCACTTATTCCAAATCGATCTGGGTTTATTTCTTGTGTTGAGCACAAAATAAGATATATTTTGATACTAGTAACTAGTTGCAAGTTACTTCATTCAATAAGTAACGCAATTACTTTATCGATTACTTATACCAAAAAGTAATGCGCTACTGTTAAATGTAATTTTGGAGTTACTTTTTAAAAGAAAATGTTTAATGCTCCTATTAATGCCCTTATAGCGTCACTTCAGTGCTGCATGGAGAATACACTGCTGATCAACTTCTCCGTTTTAATTCATTTGCATTCTCACAACTAAAACACAAGACAGACTTAAACAAAAAGTCATTTTTAAATGCTAATTCATTTATTTAAGTCACACCAGAAGCACAAAAATAAAAATAAAAAATCTCAAGGTGATAAACCGGCTGAATATATTCAGAAACAAAAAAGCAAAAACCAAAGTTACTTCAGCGTCATAAAAGTTTGTATTTAACTCTTAAACATGTTCCTTCAGAACTTGAGTATGAAAATAGCGACAATATCCAACAAACACAAAACCTTCATGAAATAAATTAATGAAAGTAATCTGAATAATCATTCAGGATAAATTTGGTGGAACTCAGCACCAATAAAACTGCTATAATAAACAACCATACTTTTGATGTATTTTAAACAAAAATGAAATCTGTGAGCGATTTTTAAACTAACCACAAATTAAACATGGTATGTCAACAACCAAAGGAAAGTAAGTTGTGTATGTTCAAAGTGCAAAATCTGCTGTTGTATAACATCTATAAAAATATATAAAACAATAAAAACATAAATCACAGCATTTTTCTGAGCAATACAACACTATACTATGAATATCGTGTTCTGAAATATAACAGAAATGCGTCATTGTGTCTACTAAACGAATCCATTTTGTTATACAGATAATAAATGTGGGCTTATTTATTTGAAACAACAAACAGTAGTATTATTAATAGTGATTAACAATAGTAACGGAAATAGTCTCTCTGTCTCTCATGCGCACACACTTGGCCTACCTCGTATGCATTCGGTCTCTCTCGCGAGCACACTCGGCCTACCTCGCGAGCACACTCGTCCTACTTCGTGCGCATTCGGTCTCTCTCATGCGCACCTGGCTTCCTCTTTACTTTTGTCCAGTCTGGCGCCTCGTACACGACACATCTTCTTTACGGTGGTCAGTTGGCATCCACCAATCCCACAATGTGTCACCGCTGTAAACAGGAAGATGTAGGTTAGACTGCAGCCAAAATTAATTAATTTACCAAGCAATGGACAAACGCATCATATTGTAATGATAACAGAGTTAATATATTTTAAAAGTAATGCGTTACAGTATTAGTTACTGTCAAAAGTAATGACATTACAGTAACGTATTACTAGTTATGCGTTATTGCCCAACACTTGCTAGTAACCAATGGCTTTCTTTGAATTGATGTTTTTCTACTATGGGTACGATTTTCCAACATTCATCCAGATATCTTCTTTTGTTTTGAACAGAAAAGGGACACTCTTAAGGGTTTGGAACCACTTTAGGATGTGTAGTAAACTCGGAAAGAGTTTCAGAGAGAATAATAAAAGGAAAATACATCAGTCTTAATATTTTTCCCCACCCATTCTAGGTCATTGAATGCAATCCTTGTGATGGTGTAAGTCCTTCAGTTGTAAAACCCACTCCGAGTAATTGACTTTCTAGGTTTTATGACCTGCAGAGTTTTCCTTCTCCATCACAGTGGAGATGCAAGGCCGCAGACGCACTCAAAATCACATTTTACTATCTTTTTTTATTCTTTCGTTAACCGGTAGATCTCCAAATGATATCATACATATTTTTCGAACAAAGTTGAAATTAGGGCGTAAAAGAAAAGGACCATGCTACTTGTTATCAGCAGCGGTGGCAAGTTATATCTCAGGAACACAATGGCTTAGGTGGAACTCAATAAAAGAGTTAAAGCAAGGACAATTTCAAAGACAGCCTGTCTGATAACAAAAGAGCGTATCTGGTAATGAATGACTGGTGAACGCTGGCTTGCCTGTGAAGTACTGGGGAAGGGAGGGGAGCTAGATGGAGTGTGACTGCCGAGCGCTTGCCAGTGTGTTTTATGGCTAATTGAAGCATTTGTGGTAAAACAGCCATGAATGGCACCCTTTAGAATTAGAGCAGGTTAATATATTGTGATCCCACAATTAGCCCAGGATTGTTAAGATCTGTTTAATTCGGTGAGGTCCATTAAGCGGAATGGGAAAGGTCCTATCTATTTTTCTTCCCTTCTTACTGAGGCTGTTTCTCTTTGGAGCTTGTCAGAGGCAATCGATGGCTGCGAACAAGGCTCCGGGGGTTGCCAGGCAAATCTGACCATTCTGGCACAGAGTTGGATGTACTTTGCAAGTCTTGGTTGCTCTTTGAATTATGGGACTGAATGGAAGACAAAGGTTATAGAGCCTGCTTCATAGAATACTGAGAGATAACCGATGTTGTAAGAGGAGAACGGTTTTTGGCAGAACTTTTGATTGCCGTATAAACCCTGGAGAACCCTCTGTCATGCTAGATAAAGTCTGACTGAGAGTTCACACTTATAATGAGAAGTTTTACCCTGCACTGGTTTTTATTTACATGCACATCATGTGAAAACCCTCAAATGAATAATAGGTTTTCTCAAACAATAATGTCGATCTGTTATGACCGTGTAAACATGAAAAAACGCATACATTTGGATATTCAGAGATCGATTTCAGGCCGATCATATTATTATAAATTACAAATTGGATATGTGACAATGGGACTATCATGTAAACAGGCAGATAGGATTTATTGAGGCATTTGTACGTCATCAAACTTGCAACAATGTGGGACATCTCCGCGGTTTAATGACGTAGAAGGAAGTGCATGTGTGGAGACGCCGACGCGGTAAACAACAACAATAGAGGTAACATGGAGGAGGAAAGTGGTCAGGGGTTGACGGCAGAAGTTACCTGCCTTCTTACCCTGTGGGGAGATGAGTCAGTTCAAGATAAGATTAAAGGGTCCTACAGAAACAAATCTGTTTTTAAAGCAGGGCACACACGTTTCTGGCTGCAGTGTCAGCGAAAAATAAAATCACTGAAATCGAAGTACAAGGAAACACAACAATAAAAGTGGTCACGAGCGAGCTACATTCCAGTTTTACAACCAAATTGATAACAAGATGCTAGAACCCGCCTTTACGCATGCGCGACTTCGTAAATTGTATGGCAAGTGTAAACACACGAATCGGATATGGGGTTCAATTTAAATAACGTGTAAACGGACAGGCAAAAAAATCTAATATAGGCAACAAATTGGAATTGGTCATCAGGACCTGACAGCGTAAACGTGAGCTTAGGTATTATTAGCCAACCATTAAACAGCAGGCTAAGTTATAGGGTATGATTTCTCTCTGGTCGTTTTACGTCAGAGATCAGGTGTCCTGCGAATGTTTTGTTATCTCTTGGAAATGTGTGCTGTTATCAATTCCAATACAGAATTAGAAAACATGTCCCAAGGAGGGCATTATGAACTCAGTGGAACCAGGCTTAGCATTTTCCTCCATGTCAGTGTCTAATCAAACGCTAGCTTTATCAGTAGTAAAATCTCTTAAATAGAGTAAGATAAGTAAAATGGCCCTGTTTTGATGTCTCAAAAGCAGCTCCCGTGAGCATAGGGACACATGCTGGTGTGTAATCGTGGGAAACTATTAATAGAAAAGGGATCAAATGGGGTGATCGTTGCACATGGGACTGGAGGCTAAGCAATGCAACACTTCTATCTAAAGAGGACAGTCCCCCTGCAGCCACCTCGATCATGCCCGAACGCTATCAGCAAGCGATACTAATCCTGTGGTGTGCATAAAAGGATTTGTTCTTGTTGGCCTGCATGCGCCACGTCCCCCAGCAATTTTTTGGTGTTTATCTTCTGCAATTGCTAAGTCCCGTGGGTTTTGGTGCTGGAACTTCCAGTGCCTGCGACTTTTCCATTGCCACCACGCCAGAGATACTGCCCCTCCTGCGCTACCATCTGCAGAAGAGACAGAGATGGCAACATCAAAGACTGGAAGAAGTGTTTAGCGTTCAGCATTTGATTCTGTAATCACACTTCATATGCTCAAAAAATATTGCATCTATTTCAGTTCACAATAAGCCGCCTTATCTGTGAATTGCCAGCTTGAATTTTGTTGATGAGCCATTGGAGACCTCTGAGTTAAGGATTAGAAGAACTGAACTTCCCTTTTATTGTTTCTTACCTCTTTGCGGCTACTTCTCTGGGTAGTTGCTGTTTGTCAGCTCGGTTAATGGGTTTCTTAGGGGAGATATTATTTTGGTCCAGTAAGCTGCATGTTTAATGTATGACTGACAGTGCTGACTCATGTGGCTTAAGCAATTTGTAGTTGAAAGAGATTTTGTAGTGGAACAAAATAAATAAATAAAGTATATGCAGCAAAAAACAGTGATTATGGAGCACTGCTCCACCCAGTGACAAAATCGACTCCAGAGTAAAATGTCCTATTTTCTCCCACTCTTCTTTCGTCCCCCCCTTTTCTTTTTACCCCTTAAGAAGATAGATGAGGAAAATGAGGCCAACTTGCTGGCAGTGCTCACAGAAACCCTGGACAGTATCCCAGTGGATGAAGACGGGTTGCCTTCGTTCGAAGCCCTGGCAGATGGGGACGTGACCAATGCCAGTGATCAGAGCTGTCCTTCTACCCCTGACGGCTCGCCACGCACCCCAGAGCCAGAGGAGCCTTCCCTGGTAAGAGACCATCCCTTAGTGTTTCCCATTCGCCCAATCCTATTTCGCCATGAAGCATGGCTCTCTCGTTTTGTTGTTATTTCCTTGCTCTTCCCCAATCCCACTGTGTTTCACTTTCCCAGACTGCCTCTGTCTGGTCTACACTAGCACCAGATAAGGAGAGGCTGCAGACCTGTCACCAAAAATGGGTACAGACTCGCCAGACGGTGGCTCTGGCAGCCTCCTATTGATGTCCGTGCAGAAAACATAGGCACAGCGCTGTTGAAACAGCAAATCAAAGTAGACCAGTGTTCCTGAGGTGTTAATTGCATTGTTCATTACTGTAAAATGGAACATGTGCAAGGCCGTCAAGATGAAGTAACAAAAGCTATGCAAAACATAATTCATTTGCTCAAGAAGACTATGTTTATTTTCTCTAATAAAACAGCAGCAAATGAAACATATAAATAGAAATTTACATTTTAAAATATGCTAAATCAATTGGTTTATCAGCTTACAAACAGAATCCTTTGCATTTCAAGACACCATATTCCCAAACATCAGCCTAATTCTAACAACAGCAAGGTCATGGGTTTGATTCCCAGGATATTCATGAACTGGAACAGTATATATAATTTAGATGAAACGTAAGTCACTTTGGATACAAGCTTCTCCCGAGTGCATAAATGTAATGTAAATATTGTTTGGAATTCTTTGCATATTGTTTTAAATTCATGCCTGTAATCCCTATGATCTGTTTCTTCGCTCTGTTTGTAGCTGAAGAAGCTCCTTCTGGCCCCTGCTAACTCCCAGCTCAGCTATAATCAATACCCAGGTGGCAAGGCACAGAACCATGCAGCCAGCAACCAACGGATCAGACCAGCACCTGCTGTTGCCAAGGTAGCTGCTCACTGCACTTCTTGCATCAAAGGCCTGGTGTGTGAGCTCATCTGCTAGTTCCATTTCATTTTTCCTTTCTGATAAATTATACAAATAGTCTGCTCACTCTGGGGAACTAAAGCTTGATTAAGTTGTATCTGTTATGGGGGTGTTGTGGCTGTCTCATCTTACCCTTGACGACGTTCAGGACAGCTTCCATCTCATTTCCATGAAAAAAGAAAATGCTGAGATTTCTTAATAGAGATTGAAGCAGTGATTTGTTTCAATGATTTATTACAGCCCAGTCATGTTGTAAGCTAAATGAAAAATGAGTAGGTTTTTGAGGCAAACATCATGCGTGAGTCTCTTCCCTTCACACAAACACCCTCATGCACATGCGCAAATCTCTTTGAGGAGTTAATTTTCCATAATGACTTTGACTCCTCTGTTTCTGGAGCTCTGCACATGGCAGGGTCCCAGAGGACACCGCTGTCTCCTCCTGCTGCCTGCGTGTAGATCTTCCTGGAGCCGTCCCAAGACCTCGTAATTAAGATGATGGGCAAAGCACACTCACGTAGCCTTTTGGGAGACTAAACCACCTCTGCGCTAACCCCCTGTTCTAATCTTCCTATGTTTCCAGTGTCCCCTGTTATATTCCTTGCTCATTCCTCACTCTCTCTCTGTATGTCGCTCTGATTCTTGTTTTTTAGACAGAAAACCCCTGGAACAGCAAACCACGAGGGGCCTGTCCCAACCGGTCCATGAGACGTCCTTGCACTGAGCTGCTCAAGTACCTCACCTCTAGCGACGAGGCCTTCCAGACCAAAGCCGGTGAAGCCAAGAGCACCTGGACAGGTTGCGGCAAGGACAGGGGAGGTGCTTGCATCTCCTCCTGCTCATCTTCTTCCTCTCCATCGTCCTCGTCCACCTCCTCTTTCTCCTCCCTGTCGTCCTGCTCGTCTTCCACCGCCTCCAAAAAGAAGACATCCTCTGCCTCCCCATCATCACAGCAACAGCAGCAGCTGGCAGTGCAGGCCCAGCGAGGTGAGAGCCAGGCAGCCAGCACGTGTAGTGTGGCTGGTGAGGGGGCGGGGAAGTGGCGGCGGTGTACACAAGGGGAGCAGTCCGCCCCCATTGCACTGTCCCACGGAGGCGGCTGTGGCCATGCTTGCTCCGGCGAAGAGAGGAGGCCACCAGGCCTTCACCCAGGTGCTGACCCAAGCAGCTTGGCCGCTGCCCGCTTTATTAGGTACATGCACTCTTACTCTCTCCCGCCTAGAGAGACGGGTCATGCAGGCAGCTGTGGTCATTGCCTTGAGGCGGGCGGCGTAGCTGAGGCTGGCCATGCTAATAGGCACATCACGGTGACCATTAGGAAAAGGAGGCAAGAGCTAGAGCACCCCATGCTCAGTCAGCTGCTCACCTCCAGGCCGAGGCCGGCCCGTTACCGGGCTCACCTGCACTTGCCCAGTGTCCCCCAGAATAAAAGGCGAGATCCTCTTGACATGGCTCCTAGAGTCCAAAAGAGTCATGGACACTTAAAGCAAACTAGTTTTGAGCAACCTAGAATAACACCAAGCTTAAATGAGCAAACATTTAGTATGGGCGACCAGAGTAATCTTGAGTGTTCATCAGAGCTTAAATTAGATCTAGAGAGCTGGTTGAGCATGCCAGAACAGGTGACAGAAAACAGCTTGCATTATCTGGTGAGCCAAGCTGGGGAGGATGTTTTTGATGATGTCATAGGCAGCCCCATGTCGTTCTCACAGGGCCTGCTAAGCCCATTGTTCCCAGACTCTTTAGTTCCAGAGCGCACGCCCTCCGACTCACAAAAACAGGCACTCTGCAAGCACCTTGATGACCAAGTCCCACCAATGTTAGGTAATCATTGCTGCATCCCTGCCCTCTCTCCTTTGCCTCTCCTCCTTTAACTGCTTCCCCGTTTGACCACACACTAACCCCAGCACTAACTCAAACATAACATTTACTTGAGAGCAAAAACAAAAGCGGCCAGCCGCATCATTCGCTCCAATCGGTAAACCCCTGAATTGGCACAAACCTTTATCTATAGATTAATTCTAAATGAAAGATGGAGAACGCCTGTGTAACACTTTGAACTATCACGTCGCCCAATTTCAAATTCAGATCTGTGCTGAAAAGCTTCTTTCTCGGGCTGCAATAATATAGCTGTCTAACAGAGAGATACTCCCTAGCTGCAGTTGGAGATGGTCACAGCCTCAGGCAACTGCACACGCTTCCTTGACTCTTCTTTCTTCCTCTGCTTTGGTTTCAATTGCATGCAAAATTTCTTCTTGTTAGAGTTAATTTTAGCTGTACGAAACATTTGTGCCATTCTTTTTCATGTCATAGTCTGTTTTACATTTTCTACTCATTTCGACTGTTGGAATGTGGTGGACCTTGTATGATGGGCTGGGAAACTGAACACATGCCATCAATTCATCCTGCCTCACTAAGTATGCAGTCAGATAAAGACAAAAACTATGGGGTCAAGTTAGTACAACTATTGGTTTTTCCCAAAATTAATTTATGGCTGAGAGTCCTCTAGCCTTTCAGAGCAGGGTTGGATTTGCAACACCATTGCTGTCACTGATTGAGTCTTAGAGATTTAGTTGTAGATGTGGACCTGAAATATTTTGGGTACAGTGTGAACTAGTAAATTAATTACACATGCTCCTTTGTGTTCTGCAGCCAAACCAACCATCTTGCCACTTCCTTTGACCCCAGAGTCTCCAAAGTAAGTGAGAGAGTTTTTACACAACTTTTGTAGAGCAGACAAAATCTAAACTCAAAAAAAAAGGAAAAATGATGAGGCATTTTGTTAATTTCATTTCCATTTGTAAGCTCACACAAACACGTTCAGCGCTCCTTCCCTATTCTCATATCTATTTTCCCCTCCTCTGTGTTGCAGTGACCACAAGGGATCTCCGTTTGAGAACAAAACCATTGAACACACACTGAGTGTGGAGATCTGTGGAACCCCAGGTAAACAAACATGGGTTTTGCTCAAAAAGAGTTCTACACACGATGAAAATTCAATCTCTTCGAAACAAAGTAACACAACATTCCGCTTGTTGTTTGATTGTTAGTCTAAATTATCTTGCGGTTGCTCTTCTTTTTTATCATTTACTAGTAAAGATAAGATTTCTTTAGCAAAGGGCAAGGTCTTTAACAAGACTACTTTGATAGTTTCATTAAAGCGAAAGGTTCAAGGTGAACTGATGAAGCATGGTCAGAATTTTACACAGACCTGCATTGATTACTTTTTCCATTCCTCGGGTGATTTATTGGAAAATTTCACTCATCCCCTTTGAAGAGTTAATATTCTCTCTTTCTCATTTAAAGTCTAATGCCTTTTGACTGGGCAGTTTGCTGCTTCAATACATCAGAGATAAATTGTTGTGGCATTATTATTGTTTTAATTGGTTCTGCCAAGCAATTTGGTTTTGCTGATATAATCTGCATCGTTTTTCAGGCAGTCTGGCAATTTGATTAAGGACATTAAGGTAATCTACGATTTTTCTAGTTATGAGAAGGGCCACTTTGTGAAATTGAGCCTTCATTTTTATAAAAAAAAATAAAATTATATATATATATATATATATATATATATATATATATATATATATATATATATATATATATATATATATATATATACATATATATATATACAGTTGAAGTCAGAATTATTAGCCCCCTTGAATTATTATTATTTATTATTATATGACAGTTTACTATATATTTTTCAAGACACTTCTACACAGCTTAAAGTGACATTTCAAGGTTAACAAGGTTAACTAGGCAGGTTAGGGTAATTAGGCAAGTTTTTGTATAACGATGTTGGTTCTGAAGATAGTCGGAAAAAAATTAGCTTAAAGAAGCTAATAACATTGACCTTAAAATGGTCCATTAAAAAATTTTAAACTGCTTTTATTCTAGCCGAAATAAAACAAAAAAGACTTTCTCCAGAAGAAAAAATATTATCAGACATACTGTTAAAATTTCCTTGCGCTGTTTGGAAAATTTTTTAAAATAAAGAAATAAATCAAAGGGGATAATTATTCTGACTTCAACTGTGTATATATATATATATATATATATATATATATATATATGTTGGTGAATGTAATTAAACCCGTAAGAAGTGTATGTCAGCTGGGGCTAAAACACAACTCTTCAGCAGTTCTCTCCTTTTTCACTTTCTTTCTCTCAGCATAAATCATGCAGGTAATTAGTTCTGTATCCCCCGTGCAGAGATTAATCATTTCAGGTCAATAAAAACAAAATGGCTGCCCTTTTCCTCTCACAATGTGTCATGGTGAATGGGCCATTTGGTATTCACTTACTGCAAGGTAATGGCCCTCATTGTACAGATTTGACCTAGCCTGAGGATACAATGCAACACTATGTAAGGTGTATTTGCTCAAACGTGGATTATCTTATAAATGTCAGAGAAGACTTTTTTTATTATTTAAAGATGTATTTTAACTTTAAGATTAAAGTCATTAAAGGTCATCTTTATGACCCATACTATAGTCTGCCTTAAAGCAAGCGCCTTAAGTCTTTACTGATGATTAAATCAGATTAACTGCTTACAAGTCCATGTAAATACAGACAAAAGTCATACAATATATTTCTGTTGGTGCTTGTGTCATCATGGCAGCAGTGTTAGGAACCATTTTTGTGTAGCTGTTGCATTAGAAAAAGCCCAGGTGTTTCACTGCAGAGCAGAACACATTGACACCTGCAGAATAGCCAGTGCTATGAAAGTGCCAGATTTAATACTGTTCCCTAATCCCCATCCCTCTAATAGATTAACTTGAGCGGGGGTTCCTTTAATTATGGTATCATATGACACCCAGGTCAGTGTGTGTTACGTTCCTTGCATGGCATTTTAAGATTACCACAGGGATCAGTTCTGTAAGCTTTAAGCAATAATTCGTTCAGAGGTCCCCGCGTAATTCACACCCTGCCAGAAACAGACGAGAGAACCCACCGCTATATGATTAGTGTTTGTATCTGTGCACATTCATCATGGCTGCCTTTGACTGATATTTATGTAATGCTATGTAATGTAATTTATGTAATCTAATGTAAAGGCGATAATGGTCCTTGGTTTATGACCCTTCATGCATTGTTTTGCCCAGATGGTGTTTGATTGGTGCGGCAGAAGTTCTTTTGGCAGTGCATGCTTTCTTTTCATAGCTCATTGCATTGGCATGATGATAAATTTAGTCAAGGCCACTGTTGTTTTGTATGCCGAATCCGTCTTGTGCTGGCTGCAGTACTGTATCCATTTAATTTAGTGACTGACATAAATGAAGACAAAAAAAGATAGAGGAGGGGGATGTTCAAAATAATGGGCATTCTGTTTGAAAAATCAGCAGCAGGATAGGGTCGTAAAAGGATGTGATACTGAAAATATTCTGAAATGGCTGTAGCTTGATGCACTTGAAAAACACTTGGTTTTTAATCAAAAGGAGAAATCATTTACACAGAGCTTGTGATACGAGTTATGAATCAGGAAAGCAGGAATCAAAGACAGGATGATATAGAAAGAGAGAAGGAGAAGTGGAAGAATATAATGAGGAACTACCCCTGGTTGTTTGTGCAAGTGCATTAACCATGCCATAAAGCAGCACATCTCAAGACTTCCCATATAAGTGCCATCTGTTGGCACATAAATCTGTCAAGATGGTTGGGGTTCATGAGGAGAAAAGGTGGCAAAGATGAAGAGAATGATAACAGCTCCCGCATCACCGTGCTTTCATCAGAGTCCCAGGAGGATAGCATTCGCACATCTGTCGAAAGCACCAGTATTATCATTATAAGATCTGACTGTTTACTTTCTAATGAATTAGGATTGTTTACGGTCTGGAGGAAGTTTAATTGAGTAACTCTGTGTCTGTATCACAGTGCAATCTGAGGTCACATTAATCTGTCAGGGTTGCAATAAAATGCGGATAAGGATTAGCTCTAAATGAAAGGGAATATTTTAATCAGGCTCAAGTGTTCAATCACTTAGAGACAGACAGAGCACTGTTGAGGAATGAGAGTGATCCCGTTTGGTAAATCTTTTGTCTCGTCTTCCCTCCAGGTCTGACACCACCTACCACGCCTCCTCACAAAGCCAGTCAAGAGAACCCTTTCAAAGTATCACTCAAAAACAAGCTGTCTTCATGCTCTCCCTCGGCCCTGACAAGCAAAAGGCCCAGGCTGAGTAATGGGGGCTCTTGCCCTCAGCCAACCAGCGGCTCTATTCGGAAGGGCCCAGAGCAGACTGAGCTCTATGCCCAGCTGAGCAAGGCGTCCTCCACTATGCCCCAAGGGGGCCTGGAGGATCGTCGGGGCAAGCGGCCCATTCCCCGTGTCTTTGGTGATCACGACTATTGCCAGTCTACAAGCACAAAACGAGACAGCACCACCCCAGCTGCTGTGGTACCTGGGCCAACAGAGGGCGAGGGCCGGCATGTGGAATGTAAAGACTTGAACATGCCAACCTCCTCTACTACTACATCATCGTTGTCTTCCACCCCCCCTTTGTCTTCCTCACTGGCCAGGCAGCTTCAAGGCCTTTCCCCAACACCTCAGGAGGCTTGTCCGGACACATATGCTCATGGGCAGCAGCACCACGACTCAAGCTCTAAAATGACAATGGACTGCAGTTCTGGTGGCAGGAAACTTCTTAGGGACCAGGAGATCCGGGACGAGCTCAATAAGCACTTTGGAAAGCCTCAGCAAGCCTTCTATAGCGGGGTAGTGGGAGAGCCGAGGGTCAAACAGCCAATTGAGGACAGTGACTCTGGGGATGAGTACCCGGGTCTGCTCGGTGACTACATACACCCAGGTCTGCCTGATTTCGAGGACCTGGAGGTAGGCCGGGAGCGCCTGTTCTACTTGGGGGAAGGTTCTCCACTTGAGCTGCTCCTCGAAGGGTCACCCTCCAGCTCCCCTTCCAGCAGTTCATTTTCATGGTGCTCTGTCTCGCCTCCTTCCTCTCAGCTCTCCCCACAGCACCTCCGCTGGCCACGCTCCATCTCCCGCTCCCGTTCCCGTTCTTCATCTCACCACAGACGCAGATCCCTCTCCAGGTCTCCGTACTCCCGCTCCGAGTCTCCCAGCAGCCGTTCTCCCTCTTGGTAAGTTCCAGTGTGAGCTGACCATTGTTGGGTGTAATTAGTCAATGCAATTCAATTATTTTTCTACTGTAAAAATTAAAGTAAGGATTACTTAAAGGAATTATATTACAGTTACTTATAATATACTTGCTCAAATACTGTACATAGAGTCAACACTTCTATATAAATCAATTCAGAGAAGTAGAGTAATTGTAGTTTTGGTTATACAAATACACTTGAAGTCAAAATTATTAGCCCCCCTGACTTGTTAGCTCCCCTGTATATTTTTTTCCCCAATTTTCAACCATTTCTAAACATAATAGTTTTAATAACTCATTTATAATCACTGATATATTTAATCTTTGCCATGATGACAGTAAATAATATATTTATTCATTAATTTTCTTATCAGCTTAGTCCCTTTAGTAATCCGGGGTCGCCACAGCAGAATGAACCGCCAAGTAAATAATATTTGACTAGATATTTTTCAAGACACTTCTATACAGCTTAAAGTGACATTTAAAGGCTTAACTAGGTTAATTAGGTTAACTAGGCAGGTTAGGGTAATTAGGCAAGTTATTGTATAATGATGGTTTGTTCTGTTGACTATCGAAAAACAATATAGCTTAAAGGGACTAATAATATTGACCTTAAAATGGGGTTTAAAAAATAATCACTGTTTTTATTTTAGCCGAAATAAAACAAATAAAGACTTTCTGCAGAAGAAAAAATATTATCAGACATACTGTGAAAATTTCCTTGCTCTGTTAAACATCATTTGGGAAATATTTAAAAAAATTATAATTCTAATAATTCTGACTTCAACTGTATATTTAACAAAATATAACTACATAGCAAACTACAATTATTGAAAACTACATTTAATTGAACAGTTAGTACATGACAATGTAAGGCATTCATTCAGAGAACCACAATACAGTAGTCCCTCTCTATAACGTGGTTCACTTTTCGTGGCCTCGCAGTTTCGTGGATTTTTTCTACATCGCATCGTGTTCTGCGTCCTGATTGGCTGTAAACCGTTGTCAATCAATCTCCTCCTCCGTGTCTCCTGTACAATACAGAATGCCTTCAGCTTATCAAATTGACATAAATCTTCGATCACTAGCAGTGAGACTTTGAAGATCTGTACTCTATTTTTGCAAGGTTTTTCCCCATAATGTTGACCAAACATTCTGCACAGTCAAAGGCACCTGCCATAGCACCCAAAATCCCAGAGGAAGTTGCTAACCATCGCACAAAAAGTTGAACTTCTGGACATGCTAAAGGAAGGTAGAAGTTACGCGGCTGTAGGGCGCCATTGCGGAATAAATAAATGAAGATCAAATGGGTTTGACCTTTGGTTTAATTCTATAATACTGACCTTTTTTCTACGAAGGTTTGAACTTTGAGAGTTTCAAACATGAGAGAAAAGTGTGAAAATGTTTATGCATGTCTGAGAAAAGTGTATAAAGTGTGTAGTGAGGGGTTTTGTAGCTTTGAAACATCTATAATAATGTTTAAAAATAAAGCTGACGATTATACGGATTTCGCCTATTGTGGGTTATTTTTAGAACGAAACTCCCGCGAATAACGAGGGACCACTGTAATTGTATATGCTGATATTTTGCATACTAAATTAAGTTTTCAACTAAAGAGGGATAGATTATCTGACAATTGTTCATGCTTAAGAAAAGTAATGTCAATATATTTATGACCACCGAACTACATTAAAGAGAATCGCTTTACTTACAGTGAATAAAATACCCCTTGAGTTCGAAGTTAACTAGGCAGCCGCACACTTGACCCGTGTGAGATCAAATCAAAGTCCCTTTAAGATATTCTATAGTCTTTGGGTGAGATAAAGGGGAGACTTTTCACGTCTCCCTCACTTTTCAGTGCAAGGGGGACAGCGTTTTCAGTCGTTTCAGTGTGGATGGCAAGCTTTAGGAAAACTTTAGGAAAACGACTAAAACGATAGTGTGGACGCGGTGCGTTTTAAACCGAAAACTCCGTTTTTCAAATTTATCCGGACCAGTGTAAACGTAGCCTCAGTGGTTTTTAACAACGGGGAGATCGGAGGGTGTGCGACTGTTGTTTTCAAGAGCCAAATGGCCAATAAAGATTCACAAACTATCAGTAATAATAAAACTAAACTTTGTTTGATGGTTGTATACCAAGCCAGTTTCGAACCGGTGACCTATTGGTTGAGAGGCAGATGCTCTACCAAGGACGCCATTGAGCTGCGCTAATCACCGCGCATTTGGCATAATTTGATTAACGATATGAAAACATATTAAAAGGCTTGAACTGTTATGGCTGAGAACCAGATGGAAAGGAGTCCCACACCGGCCCTGATTTTTACTGTAATATATGTATACCATATATATATATATATATATGAAGTAGTGTTCTAGGTTATAACGATGCGTAAAGAATGCTCCGGCTTCAATACAGTGCGTTACAGTACACAACTGCCCCCTACTGTTCATGTCTTTGTTTGCTAGACAGTCTTTCCGTGCTACTGCACCATATGTCGTGGCCATGCAAGATCACTTTGTTTCATTCGCGCGTTAGTTCATGCCAGATCTGTACAGTGTCATTTCTTTGAAATGCTTATATGTTGTTTAACATTTAAGTGTTCCTTTAATTTAAATAAAACCAAAAAGTCCTGTTTGACGCAATTTTAAAGACCTAAGAGTTTCTGTTATCTAAGTTACTTTTCAGGCAAGGTAAATAGAAAATTAATTTAATACTATTTTAGTAAAGTAATTAGTAATGAATTGCTTTTTTGAAGTAACTTACCGAACACTCAGCCTACCAACTTTCTCTGAAGCACGTTTACCTAGCAATCTTTTTGGACACAAATCCACATGCCTCAGCAGGAGGGGCTGTAGAGAAGGTAAACATCTTTCTGTGGCTGTCATTGCAATAAAGAGCGAGTCTGGGTCTCACAGCATGGCCACTGAAGTCGTTACAGCTGATTTTGCAAAATCAGAGAAAAACTGCGCAGAATAGACAGTAAGCATTGGCTTTGAGAGACACAAGATAAAATGAGCTTGGAAGATAAACAGTGTCTTAGATGGTAAATTGCTCATCTACGCACTTGCAGCATTCATGCTGCCACACCAAATAAGCCGAACTCCAAACCTGAGTTAAGACATTCACTCACCATTATAGCAATACACTGTCTTTTTATAAATCGCAGAGGAGTTTTGAAGTTTCATTTACAGGTTTTTCATCTCTCATCATTCACAAACAGTGCAGATGACAGATAGAGTCCAGCAGAGTCATTTCTTGGGCAAACAAGCTCGTGTCATTTGAGAAACTTGAGAGACTTATGGAAGTCTCACATTGTTTCCTCAATGGACCTTCCTCCTATTAGCGTGAATTTTAGATTAATTTCCTTCCAGCGCTCTTTGATGGGGCTCTGTTGTTTTTAGTAGCAGCTGTTGTTTTGCTCGACAGCGCTGTCCGCTCCATCCCCGTGAGATGAAAGAAACGCCCACCGAGTGAAGTGCTGGACACTTTAAAGTGGGTTACATCCAGATAGCATTCCAGCAAGACAATATTTACTCTAGCGCCTTTTATTCTATATATTTAAGTAGCACATGCTTAAGTGATTATACTGATGAGACGACGCAAAAGAGTTCTCAGATTTTAATATCTAGTGGTATTGCCATTGTTAGTACATTAGTGTTCCAATAGGGTCGACATCTGAACTGTCCCATCAGCATTGTTTATTCTATATATATAAATATATATATATATATATATATATATATATATATATATATATATATACAGTTGAAGTGAGAATTATTAGCCCCCCTTGAATTTTTTTTTTTTTTTTAAATGTTTCCCAAATTATGTTTAACAGAGCAAGGAAATTTTCACAGTGTGTCTGATAATATTTTTTCTTCTGGAGAAAGTCTTATTTGTTTTATTTTGGCTAGAATAAAAGCAGTTTTTAATTTTTTGAAAACCATTTAAGGTCAATATTATTAGCCCCTTTAAGCTATATATTTTCTTCGATAGTCTACAGAACAAACCATCAATATACAATGACTTGCCTAATTACCCTAACCTGCCTAGTTAACCTAATTTACCTAGTTAAGCCTTTAAATGTCACTTTCAGCTGTATAGAAGTGTCTTGAAGAATACCTAGTCAAATATTATTTACTGTCATCATGGCAAAGATAAAATAAATCAGTTACTAGAAATGAGTTATTAAAACTATTGTGTTTAGAAATCTTCTCTCCGTTAAACAGAAATTGCGGGAAAAAATAAACAGGGGGGCTAATAATTCAAGGAGTCTAATAATTCAGATTGAAACTGTATATATATATATATATATATATATATATATATATATATATATATATATATATATATATATATATATATATATAGCTCAGTATATATAAGCATACACCCCTCACAATCTCTCTTTTAAATTCATAGTTTTTAATAGGAAGCTATACAATATTATATTTGTGCATATGCATTAGATTAGCCAGTACTAAAGCCAAATCTGGAGCTTATCTAACAAAATAACTTACGATAACAGTCCAAAAACTAGTTCACCCAAATTTATCTATTACAAAAAAATATTAAATACAAATTTTAAACAGAGGAAAAATCAAGAGAAGCAAAAAAAAAGGAAACTTGAGTTGAAATTTTGTAGTTTGTAATTTTTTTATTAGAATATTTTGCTTGAATTTAATTGTATTATCGTTCAATTTCTAAATATGTTTGAGGACTAAAATATAATTTTAATAAATATATTCAAAATTAAATAAAATTTCAAAATGGCGTGTACTCCATGTACTCTGTATATATATATATATATATATATATATATATATATATATATATATATATATATATATATATATATATATATATATATATATATATATAAATTAAGGTAAGGATTATTTTTTTTTTAAATTCTGCCATCACTTACTCAATTTTCACTTGTTGAAAACCTACTTTCATTTCTTTCTTCTGTTGAAAGATGCTGGTTACAGGGACACATTGACTTCCATAGTAGAAAATATTATGCTATGGAAGTCAATAGGTGCCAGCAACCAGCATTCTTCAAAACATCTCCTTTTGTGTTCAACACAAGAAAGAGACTTATAAAGGTTTAAAGGCACATGACGGAGAAGAAATTATGAGCTAATTTTTTTTGTTTTTGGGTGAACTGGATATGCAGTGATGGGTTGCGCTGGAAGGGCATCCGCTGCATAAAACATATGCTGGATAAGTTGGCGGTTCATTCCGCTGTGGCGACCCCAGATTAATAAAGGGAATAAGCCGAAAAGAAAATGAATGAATGAATGAATATAGGCAGTTTAGTATAGTTCAACTTATTTTTATATATATTTTTCAACAAAACAGCTTTCTTCTTCTTTTCTTTCTACGCAGGTCTCCTCGCAACATGGACAAAAGCACTTTCACTCCCAGGATTCATGGAAACCCTCAGTCCCAGTCTCATTCTCTTTTTGGTCGGAGACCCAGGTTATTACACACTCTTCAATATAATCTTATGCTAGATATATGCTGATCTGTGTATATGCAGACCGGTATATGAGACAGACTTAAATAAGTGCTGCAAGAGAATGTACTGTGTCTGCAATACTTTCAGAGTCTGTCCTTATGCAAAGGAAGCAAGTCACTTGCTGACTCTGTCTAATTGATATGATGAGTTATGATGATACATCATTCCAAGGCCTTAACTTTCAGAACTTTTACAATAAAGCTTCCGTTGGCAAGAGCTGCTGGCATTAGGGACCCGCTACCTCCCAGCTACACCTTTTCCCTGATGGTGCTTTAGTCCGCTCGTATTGTGCTTTTTACACCATGTTGCCTCTATTGCAAATGGCTGTAGAAAAAGTTGCACTTTTTGGACGTAAAGTTCAAACTAAGCAAAAAGTAATGGCATGTGAAGTTGTGCTGACAGACACAGCTGCCAAATTTTCTGCCATATTCCCTTAAGAGTCCCGCTATTGGGAGCTGTAACCTTTCGCGATGTAATGAGACATCTTATTAATGTGTTTGTTTGTCTTCGGAGCTAAGAAGAATGGAAAACAGTCTGCTCTGAGCTTGCTGATTCCCAAGGCCACTTGAGCAAAACAGCAAACAATACATCTATGTACTCTGAGAAACATTTTTTGGTTGCTCAGAGGTTGCTATTTCACAGCTCCAACGTTATCAGTTATGTTTTATTTATTTTCAACGGGTTGATTGGGAGCAAAGATGGTCTGCACTCGATAATTTATTAAATAATACAACAGGTGAAAAGAAAAACTCATGTTTCGGCTATGAGCCATTGTAAGTGGAATAAGTGGAATGATTCATTATCTCTTGGTGCTTAAAAACTCATAAGTGTTCATAATCAGTCACAGATCTCATTTTAGTCTTCTTAGGGTCACATCTTAACAATTTGAAAGAAAAAATACACATCAGAAATAAAAATAAAATATCATTCATATGAGTTACAAAACAACAGACAACCCCCCAAAAATTAATAAGAAATGGTTTAAACATTAACAATTTGCATTGGCCTAGCAAGAGTCCTGAACTAAATCCAATTGAGAATCTGTGTAGGGAGCTAAAAATCAGGGGGATGGCAAGAAGGCCCTCCAAACATTAACATATTGCAGTGGCCCAGCCAGAGTCCTGACTTAAATCCACTTGAGAATCTGTGGAGGGAGCTTAAAAAAAGGGTGATGTCAAGGAGATTCTTCAAATACTAACGTTTTTGCAGTGGCCCAGCCAGAGTCCTGACTTAAATCCACTTGAGAATCTGTGGAGGGAGCTTAAAAAAAGGGTGATGTCAAGGAGATTCTCCAAATATTAACGTTTTTGCAGTGGCCCAGCCAGAGTCCTGACTTAAATCCAATTGAGAATCTGTGGAGGGAGCTTAAAAAAAGGGTGATGTCAAGGAGATTCCCCAAATACTAACGTTATTGTAGTGGCCCAGCCAGAGTCCTGACTTAAATCCACTTGAGAATCTGTGGAGGGAGCTTAAAAAAAGGGTGATGTCAAGGAGATTCTCCAAATATTAACATTTTTGCAGTGGCCCAGCCAGAGTCCTGACTTAAATCCACTTGAGAATCTGTGGAGGGAGCTTAAAAAAAGGGTGATGTCAAGGAGATTCTCCAAATATTAACGTTTTTGCAGTGGCCCAGCCAGAGTCCTGACTTAAATCCAATTGAGAATCTGTGGAGGGAGCTTAAAAAAAAGGGTGAAGTCAAGGAGATTCTCCAAATATAAACATTTTTGCAGTGGCCTAGCCAGAGTCCTGACTTAAATCCACTTGAGAATCTGTGGAGGGAGCTTAAAAAAAGGGTGATGTCAAGGAGATTCTCCAAATATAAACATTTTTGCAGTGGCCTAGCCAGAGTCCTGACTTAAATCCAATTGAGAATCTGTGGAGGGAGCTTAAAAAAAGGGTGATGTCAAGGGGATTCTCCAAATATTAACGTTTTTGCAGTGGCCCAGCCAGAGTCCTGACTTAAATCCAATTGAGAATCTGTGGAGGGAGCTAAAAATCAGGGTGATGACAAGGAGACCCTCGAAATACTACCTTTTTGCATTGGCCTAGCAGGAGTCCTCACTTAAATCCATTTGAGAATCTGTGGAGGGAGCTAAAGATCAGGGTGATGGCAAGGAGGCCTAAAAGATTTAGAGCTCATCGCTAAAAAATGAATGGGCAAAATTATTATTAGAGACATGCAAAAAGCTGCTCAGCAATTGTATGAAGTGTTTGCTTGCTGTAATAGCCAATAAAGACTTTTCTATTGATTATTGAGAAGGGTATGAATACATTTGGACATGCCACTTTTTTGTTCAAGCTGAGAAATATTTTTTTTTGTTACAATGATGCCTCTTGTATATCGTCTTATTATCTTTTAGGAGAAGCCTGTGTCATTTCCAGTCAATTGCTGGTTAAATCAAAGTAATTTAAATAAGAATTGCCAGGGGTATGAATAATTTAGGGCTTGAAAATATATTGAAATAATAATATATATATAAATAATAAACAGTTTGATTGGGAAAATGGAAACTGAAGACCTACATTTTATATTTACAATATTTAACTAAAAATGTTACATTTTATTCAACATTTTAGATGTTTTTTGAAACTCTAGAGGAGACACTTGTTATTATTGTAGAGTTTTTCTAAGATAAAACCCTTAGAGAAGCAAGAGACTGCTTTCTGTTCCTTATTTCTTATTGTGTGATTTTTTTCTGCAATGTTTTGTCATTTCAATTCTAGGTATGACAGCTATGAGGAATACCAGCACGAGCGTCTGAAGCGAGAGGAGTATCGACGTGACTATGAGAAACGGGAATGTGAGAGGGCCGAGCAGAGGGAGAGACAACGGCAAAAAGCAATAGTGAGTACGCCCACCTATTTTATTCAATTATTGGATGCTTCTTCAACTACGGACACAGTTATATCCCTGCGGTCGTTTGTTATTAAACTTACAGGTTCCAACTTTTGTTATATAAAGAGGCAGAGAAAACTTTCCTTGAATCTTCTACTCTTCCTTCACAATTAGTTTTTGACTCATTTCTTAGAATTGTGATGCCCGGAGTTGAAGCAGAATCGGTCTTAAAATAGCAAATTGCATCCCTAAGACTGTAGGCTGAAAAATGCTCATGTAAAATAATGAGCATAATCAGAATAAATAATAATAGTATGAGTCAAATATAAAAATCCATCTTTTAAACAACTTTTAAAAACCTTTTTTTAAAATAATAAAACATTTATTATGATTTGCTACATGATTTATTAATAAATTAATAAATAATTAACAATTAAACAATACATTTATGTACTCTGCAAAACATTTTTGTTGCTTTTTTCTGTTTTTTTATCAGTTATGTTTTATTTTCATCGGTTTGATTGGAAGCAAAGATGATCTGCACTCGATAATTGAGCAATACAACAGGTGAAAAGATAACAAATGTTTCCGCTTTGAGCCTTTGTAAGTGTAATGGTTTATTATCTCTTGGTGCTTATAAACACAGCTAAAAATCAGGGTGATGACAAGGAGACCCTCCAAACATAAACATATTGCAGTGGCCCAGACAGATTCTTGACATAAATCCAATTAAGAATCTGTGGAGGGAGCTAAATATCAGGGTGATGATGAAGAGATCCTCCAAACATTAACATATTGCAGTGGCCCTGCCAGAGTCCTGACTTAAATCCAATTGAGAATGTGTGGAGGGAGCTAAAAATCAGAGTGATGACGAAGAGACCCTCCAAACATTAACATATTGCAGTGGCCCAGCCAGAGTCCTGACTTAAATCCAATTGAGAATCTGTGAAGGGAGCTAAAAATCAGGGTGATGATGAAGAGACCCTCCAAACATTAACATATTGCAGTGGCCCAGCCAGAGTCCTGACTTAAATCCAATTGCGAATGTGTGGAGGGAGCTGATAATCAGGGTGATGACAAAGAGACCCTCCAAACATAAACATATTGCAGTGGCCCAGCCAGAGTCCTGACTTAAATCCAATTGAGAATCTGTGGAGGGAGCTAAAAATCAGAGTGATGACAAAGAGACCCTTCAAACATTAACATATTGCAGTGGCCCAGCTAGAGTCCTGACTTAAATCCAATTGAGAATGTGTGGAGTGAGCTAAAAATCAGGGTGATGACGAAGAGAACCTCCAAACATTAACATATTGCAGTGGCCCAGCCAGAGTCCTGACTTAAATCCAATTGAGAATCTGGGAAGGGAGCTAAAAATCAGGGTGATGATGAAGAGACCCTCCAAACATTACCATATTGCAGTGGCCCAGCCAGAGTCCTGCCTTGAATCCAATTGAGAATGTGTGGAGGGAGCTAAAAATCAGGGTGATGACAAAGAGATCCTCCAAACATTAACATATTGCAGTGGCCCAGCCAGATTCCTGACCTAAATCCAATTGAGAATGTATGGAGAGAGCTAAAAATCAGGGTGATGATGAAGAGACCCTCCAAACATTACCATATTGCAGTGGCCCAGCCAGAGTCCTGACTTAAATCCAATTGAGAATGTGTGGAGGGAGCTAAAAATCAAGGTGATGACGAAGAGACCCTCCAAACGTCAACATATTGCAGTGGCCCAGCTAGAGTCCTGACTTAAATCCAATTGAGAATGTGTGGAGGGAGCTAAAAATCAGGGTGATGACGAAGAGACCCTCCAAACATTAACATATTGCAGTGGCCCAGCCAGACTCCTGACTTAAATCCAATTGAGAATATGTGGAGGGAGCTAAAAATCAGGGTGATGACAAGGAGACCCTCCAAACATTAACGTTTTTATAATAATATTATTTATTTTTTACTGAGAACCTTTTAAAAAACAATCACATACAAAAAAATACAAATTAGCTGGAACACCTGAGAGGGCTACTTCATTTTTGCATCTCCTCTGAAGCTCCCCTCGCGCTTCCATCATGTACAATAGCAGACAAAAGTGTTTGCTGAATTGCTGGTTTTGTTGCTGACAGCTGATAAATGCGGTGAGGTTTTAAAGATGACACCCTGAGACTAGCGCTTCATATGAAGCTCTCACATCCTTTGCCCCCCCAAAACCTCTTCTGACAGCTCAGCCGCCACCGCTAGTAATTGTCTCGCTGCCGCTGGAACACGGAGAGAAAAAAAGAAGAAGAAAAAACGTACGCCAGGGCCGAGTCATGCGTGCATTATTTGACGTGTGCATTTATCAGTGAACTGAGTTGGAAAGCCGTCTCATTTCACAGTCTGGTCAGGCACAGCGAGAGAGAACAAAACTGATATTTCATCTCGGAGAAATATGCAAGTGTTGGAAATTAAACTGCTCATTTCGAGCGCGTGCATTTACATACCTTTGATTTGGGGGCGGAGAGGGGGGTCTTATTTCAACTTTTCCCTCGATTGTCTGGTCGAAAGCATTTAGCTGGTGGTGTGATTAATAGAATCCGTCAGTGTTCGGAAACGCCACGGAGATGTTAAAAATACACAACTGGGAGATAAAGAGGAAACGCGTGTAGCCTGAATGATTCAGAGTGGCGTCTTTGCATGAGTTCACTTTTTGACTGAGGGAAAGAGAGAGATGGGATGGCTGAGCGCTTCGAGCTTTCTGTAGGCAAACACAATGATGGAGGCAGAAAAAGCCTGAGAGGAGAACGAATGCACAAGTCCTGCCGGCAGGAGAGAGACCACCACTGAAAAACACCTCCGAGCGTGATAGGGTTCCTCTAAGCTCCTTCAACTGTGGGCATGTTTGGCCCTGTGGGCTTTATTAAATAAACACTCTTACAACACTCATTTAACTAGGCAAATAATAACGTCCAGATATTTAATCCAATAATAATAACGTCTTTCATTTGTTGGGATGACACAATCGCAGTTTCATTTCCAACATGTTTACAATTATATTTTGTGTTTAGCAGCATTCTGGGAAGGAAATCATTTTATAATTAGTATTTAATAATATTTTATTTATTAATTAATTTATTTTCTTTTAGGCTTATTCCCTTTATTCATCAGGGGTCGCCACAGCGGAATGAACCGCCAACTTATCCAGCATATGTTTTACACAGCGGATGCAACAATGAAAATAATGTAAACATCCATACACACTCATTCACACACACTCGTGCACTACGGCCAATTTAGTTTATTCAGTTCACCTATTGCGCATGACTGTGGGGGAAACCGGAGCACCCGGAGGAAACCCACACCAACACAGGTAGAACATGCAAACTCCATACAGAAGTGCCATATGGCCCAGCCGGGACTTGAACCAGCGACCTTCTTGCTGTGTGACACTGAGCCACCATGCCACCCCAGGCTAATAATTCTGCCTGTATAAATGAAAACTATAAAAACCATATAAAATTGTACCAAACAAAATCATAAGAGTCATTATAAGCTCCACAGATCCTCCTACTGAATGAAAATCAATGAAAATATCTTCTGAGGTCAAACTACAACCATAACCAGATTTTTCTTGAACATATAACAATAAGTCTCGCTACAATTTCTTCGAGTGGTGACATTCATAAAATAAAACAAGTCTTTGGGTGGTCTAAACCAGTGTTTCCCAACCCTGTTCCTAGAGGCACACCAACAGTTCATGTTTTGGATGTCTCCTTCATCTGACCCATTAAGGTTTTGGAGTCTCTTCTAATGTTCTGATGAGTTGTTTCAGGTGTGTTTGATTAGGGAGAGAATGAAAATGTGTACTGTTGGTGTGCCTTCAGGAACAGGGTTGGGAAACTCTGGTCTAAACAATACAGCTTTCATCAATCTCCATATATTTAGATGAAAATATAATTACTTTGGAGTTTTTCTGCTGTCGTTGTGACACGGCGATATCATGTATACTCCATTGAATTATGAGCAGCAGATACATATCATAATTTTACCTGTGACTTACAAGAGACCTCTGGTTATTGTGGAGGATCACAAGTATATTTTGTTGCACATAATGGCAGGTACATGAGCATATGAATAAATAATGCCATGTAATAAGGCCCGAGGCTTGTGTTTTGTCTCGAGATTAGCAAACTGAATTAAATATCGCCATTTTATACATTCAGCCTGGTGGGGCCTTCACGGTTTCTCAATCTATGTGCTCTCTCTTGTGTCTCATTTAATAACGGAACATTTGCCTGTGGCTAAAATAGATGATAAACACACACCTGCGTCTGCACATCGCTTGATTATTACAATGTGATCGTTGCTGAGCGGTTTGTGAACATCCAGCATTTCTGTATATGTATGTACTATGTTATTTAGAGGGGGGATTGTATTTGTGTTCAATATATAATTATATTTGTCATGTAAAAAGGGTCATTAATAAAAAGTCAAACTAAAAGCCTTGTTTAGGCTTAACTAAAGGGATAGTTCACGCAGAAATGAAAATGACGTTATAATTTTCTCTGGTTCCAAACCTGAGTTTCTTTCTTCTAACTAAAACAGTAGATAAGATATTAACCATGAGCATCCGTAGTATTTATTTTTCTATACTAAGGATGTCAATGGATGTCTGTTTTCAGCTTTCTTCAAAGTATCTTATTTAGTGTTCAGACCTAAGAAATCAATAAAGGTTTGGAGCCACTTGAAGGTGAGTAAATTCATTTCTTTTTGGGTGAACTATCCTTTTAAGAAGACACGTTGCTTTAATATACTTTTAAAATGTGAAATAAGGCAAAATCCTTAAATCCAGTCAACGTTTAGAAAGGCTGATGTTGAGTGGGCAGATAAAAACACAAATATTATAATCAATATTATAATCTTTTAAAAGCTAGAGTCAAGTTTGGGGCATCAGAACATAAAATTCAGCTATTTAGGGCAGATTTTAAACAGAAAAAAATGGGGGGACTAGTTATTATGCATGCAGCCGAATTTGATCAAGAGTGGAAAACAGTAAGAATTGTGATTGATTTTAATAATTATAATAAAGTATATTCAAGCAGCATCTTTAGTCATGTTTCACAGCTAAGACTGCAAAAAATATACGCCGGCCACTTTATTAGGTACACCTGTCCAACTGCTCGTTAACGCAAATTTCTAATCAGCCAATCACATGGCAGCACCTCAATGCATTTAGGCATGTAGACATGGTCAAGACGATCTGCTGCAGTTCAAACTGAGCATCAGAATGGGGAAGAAGGCACGGGCTCACTAAAAGTGGACAATAGAAGATTGGAAAAACGTTGCCTGATGAGTCTCTATTTCTGCTGCAACATTTGCATGGTATGGTCAGAATTTTGGCATTAACAACATGAAAGCATGGATCCATCCTTCCTTGTATCAACGGTTCATGCTGGTGGGGGTGGTGTAATGGTGTGGGGGATATGGGTCACTTTGGGCTCATTAGTACCAATTGAGCATCGTGTCAACGCCACAGCCTACCTGAGTATTGTTGCTGACCATGTCCATCCCTTTATGACCACAGTGTACCCATCTTCTGATGGCTACTTCCAGCAGGATAACACACCATGTCATAAAGCACGAATCATCTCAGACTGGTCTTTTGAACTTGACAATGAGTTCACTGTACTCAAATGGCCTCAACAGTCACCAGAGCTCAATCCAATAGAGCATACTTAAATTAAGAGAACTTACTTAAATTGAGCTGAAATAACACAATTAGTAAAGTTTATTTATAAACTAATTTCGAGAGGATCACATGATTAATATTGAACACGGCTGGTTCTGCATAAGCTTTGTATGATCCACCAATCAGACGATTCCTAAAACCACTATAAAGAGCCAGGGTTTCTCACTAGTCATCTTTGATTTGATGAATCTCCCCCCTTCCACCCCTACTCCTCCAACTTTCTCTTCATAGGGTGGCACGGTGGTCCAGTGGTTAGCACTGTTGCCTCACAGCAAGAACGTCACCGGTTCTAGTCCTTTAACAGGACGGCTGTTGTTTCTGTGCAAAGTTAGCATGTTCTTCCAGTGGGTTTCCCCCGGGTTTTCCGTTTCCTCCCACATTCCTAAAACATGCACTACAAGTGAATTGATCAATCTAAATTTAGCACTACAGTCAAACTCTCATCCAGCAGCACATCTCTTCATAGCAATCCTTTTCTGTCATCAAGGAGGGAGTTCTCGAGACCTACCTGAGCTCAAACTCCCCTCTCGCCCTGCAAACGGGAGGGAGCCCAGAGCTCAAGGACCTTTTGAGCTCAGGGCTCTCTCCCGAGACAGCATGCCAAACTTGCTTATAATCAATCATCAGCTAAGTGTGAACTCTTGAATTGAGTGTTTTTGGGGGGGACTATTTAATTGGTGTATTCTCAATCCACTTAAAATTGTAAAATCCAACAAGTTAACTTAATTCCTTCATGTTGTCCCAACTCAAATTGATTATGTGGAACCCAGCATTATTTAGTGAGTAGCATATGATGCACAATCCCACAGATAGTCCCCAGTGAAAGAGAAAACGGCCTTTCTTACTTCTTGTCCTCATATACAGTACACACACACACACACACACACACACTCACACACACACTGAAAAGAGAGTGAAAAAGATAAAGGCTAGTCCTGCAGCCATTTCCTCCAGACTGTTCTTGGCTTTCCCACAGTGGTGGATGTTAATTACAGTGGCGGGGTGAGGTTGAGAGAAGTCAAGGAGAGGGGGAAGAGGAAGAAAGCAAAGCAGAACAGTGTGTTAAACTAATCTCTTCTCTCTGCTTCCCCTTTGTGCGCAGGAGGAGAGGCGAGTGGTGTATGTGGGACGTCTTCGCGCCGACAGCACACGCACCGAGCTCAAACGCCGCTTTGAAGTCTTCGGCGAGATTGAGGAGAGCACAGTCAACCTGAGACATGACGGGTGAGACCGCGGGCTCATGTCTGTGTGCTTTTCTGGAGTGTGTGTGTGTGTGTGTTTGTATTTCAGATGGATAAAGTCGGCACTGTATTTTTCACAGCAGGGAAGGAATCTTCTAAATCTAGTTAATTTGGACTTTTTGTTGACTAAATTGACTTTATTTTTTCAGAGTATTGAAGAGAGTTCATCACGCCTCAAAGAATAAAACTGCCTCAAGTAGTTATGAGTTATGGTTATGGGTTTTTCTTTTTGTTGAACACAAAAGAAGATATTTTGAAAAATGTTGAAAACCTGTAACCATTGACTTCCAAAGTATTTGTTTTTTTAATCTTTATTAGAAATCAATGGGTACAGGTTTCTAACATTTGTCAAAATATATTCTCTTGTGTTAGTTGGAAGAACGATAACCATAAAGGTTTTACACTAGTTCATTTGGACTTATTGTTGACTAAATTGACTTCATTTTATCGTAGTAATAAAAGGGATAGTTCATCACCCCTCAAAGAAAAACAACTCCCTCAAGTGGTTTTGAGTTATGGTTATAAGTTTAGTTTTTTTCTTTTTGTTGATCACAAAAGAAGATATTTTGAAAAATGTTGGGAACCTGTAACCATTGACTTTCATAGTGTTTGTTTTTTTTTCCTTCAGTGGAAGTCAATGGTTACAGGTTTTAATTTGATATATATATATATATATATATATATATATATATATATATATATATATATATATATATATATATATATATATATATATATTGTATTGTTTTATCGTAGTATTAAAGAGATACTTCACCCCCCCCCCCCCCCTCAAAAAAAAGAATAAAACTCCCTCTAGTGCTTATGAGTTATGGTTATGAGTTTTTTTTTTTTGTTGAACACAAAAGAAGAGATTTTAAAAAATGTAGGAAACCTGTAACCATTGACTTCTATAGTATTTTTTTTCCTTCAATGGAAGTCAATAGTTACAGGTTTTAATTTTATATATATATATATATATATATATATATATATATATATATATATATATATATATATATATATATATATATATATATATATATATATATATATATTGTATTGTGTTAATTGGAAGAAAGAAACCATAAAGGTTTGAAGCTAGTTAACTTGGAATTTTTGTTGACTAAATTGACTTTTATTTTATCGTTGTATTAAAAAGATAGTTTGTTGAACAAAAAAGAAGATATTTTGAAAAATGTAGGAAACCTGTAACCATTGACTTCTATAGTATTTTTTTCCTTCAATGGAAGTCAATGGTTACAGGTTTCTAACATTTTTCAAAAAGATATTCTATTGTGTTAGATGGAGGAAAAGAAAGCCAAAAAGGTTTTTAATCTAGTTAATTTGGACTTTTTGTTGACTAAATTGACTTTATTTTATCAGAGTATTGAAGAGATAGTTCATCAAGAGGTTTTGAGTCATTGTTATGAGGTTCTCTTTTTGTTAAACACAAAAGAAGAAATTTTGGAAAACGTTGAAAACCTGTAACCATTGATTTCTATAGTATTTGTTTTTTCCTTCAATGGAAGTCAATGGTTACAGGTTTCCAACGTTTTTCAAAATATATTCTCTTGTATTAGATTGAAGAAAGAAACCCATAAAGGTTTGATAGTCAAATAGTCATCTTGTAAAATTCTATACATATTGTAAAATTTATCGCAGAAATCTAAATATCGCAATGTTTGTGTTTTTTGTTTTTGTTTTTGTTTTTGTTTTTGTTTTTGTTTTTGTTTTGTTTTTGTTTTTGTTTTTTGTTTTTGTTTTTATTTCAGCCAACCAGTCAATTTCTATTGGGCAAGTCCCGCCTTGATATAATATCACAACCGCAATAGCAGCCATTCATGCTGACTTGCACTGCTTCTGAATGCGCATCCAGCATCTGTCACAGACATATTTAAATACAAATAGGATTATCCTGCAACAAAAAAAGCAGGAAGTCATATTCAGCAAGCTGATTTAACGATACACACCTAGTTCCTGCACTCTTGATGACTGATGCTTCATTTTCTGTTTTTCAATGCAGGGATAACTTTGGCTTCATCACCTACCGCTACACTTGTGATGCTCTCGCTGCCCTTGAGAATGGGCACACTTTGCGCAGGTCGAACGAACCTCACTTTGAGCTCTGCCTTGGTGGACAAAAGCAGTACAGCAAATCCAATTACACAGACTTGGGTAAGTACACAGGCTGTCTCCTGACCCTACAAGACTCCTACTTTATATTATGTGGCCTTAAAGGGATAGTTCATCCAAAAATGACATTTTTGGCGTCATTTAATAACTCTTAGTTTGAGTTTCTTTTTTTTTTTTTTTGGTTACACTTTATTTGTTCTGTCTTTTCCTCTTAGCAGCAATAATGATGACTGGAAACTTTATTGAAACGAAACAAGCTGTTCACTGATTGTATACTGAAAACAGGAGCAAACTCTGAACACACACTGGGCACTATCATACACCCAGCGCAATAAGACGCAAGATGTGTGTGGTGCTATTTGTTGCTATTTTCAGACCAACGCGACTGTAATTTTCACGTTTTGCGCCATGTTGTTTAAATAGTAAATCCATGGGTGTGCTAGTCTGAAAAGGAGGTGTGTTAAGCGCTTTTTTCAGTTTATTCATGACAATTTGCGTTAGTAAATTAATATAATTGTCAATATTATTTATTATATGCATATTTATATTTGTTTTAATAAAAACGAGTTTAGATTTGTCCACCTGTCGGGTTTTGGAGACGTCTGCATCACCATTTGGGGCATAAGAATAGGACGTGTGTTTGGATATAACTCAGTTTTTTGACCACACTTCATTATTATTGTTCATTTATTCGTTTGCTGGAAATTAGAACTGAATTTAGAAATAGATTTGAAACAAATATTTATGCTACAACTTTAACAAACAAAGTTAAACATGTAGGCTAATGGATGTCTTCAGTGGAGTGCGTATAACACTGTGTCCTTATGCACCAAAGTAAAGGAGTAAAGAGTTAAAGTAAAGTAAAGTGAAAGTAAAGAGGCCGAATGGAGGAGGCTCGTTCTTTATCCTCGCACTGCAGATGGTCTGTTTAACGGTTTAGTGTTCAGTTATTACACTTACAAAGTCCGTCATGAAAATAGCAAATGCACCATGGCCTGACGCAACTGACTCTTAAAGGGAATAGGAGATGAGACTCTGATTGGTTTGATACACATTATGCTCAAAACACACCCATAACTTATTAAGAGAATAAACACAAACCTGTTAGACTATGTGCTGGGGCTCAAACCATATTTTCCCTTCCTTAAAAGAGCAAAATTGGATTCGGACACGCTATTAATGCGCTCTTAATGCCATGCGCTTTAGACTTTGCGCCTAGATCATTAAAATAGAGCCCCTTGAGTCAATTGCAGATAATTACAGGCATGCTCTCGGTAACGCTAAGCATCATAGGAATTCAATTCTTAAAGCAGAACAGCATATATAAAAGTCAAGGTAATTATTCCATATTATAACTATAAAACATTACATAACAAACTACAGGAGAGGGCAAATCCTTTCAGCAGGATAGCGCTCCTTCTCATACTTCAGCCTTCAAATCAAAGTTCCTGAAGCAAAGTAGGTCAAGGTACTCCAGGATTGGCCAGCCCAGTCACCATATATAAACATTATTGAGCATGTCTGGGGTATGATGAAGGAGGAGGTATTGAAGATAAATCCAAAGAATCTTGATGAACTCTGGGAGTCCTGCAAGAATGTAGTGTATAATTGTATGATCCAATATTAGACTCTTAAAGGGATAGTTCACCCTAAAATTTTAATTTACTCAATATTTACTTTCCCTTTAAAAGGGGCTCCAGACATGTATTACATTTATCTCCTTTTTCTGTTGAACACAATATATATTTTGAAGAATGTTGAATACTGGGACTGTGGTAAAGGATGACAGAATTCTCTTTTTTGGGGGTGTGAACCAGTCCTTTAAGAATCCAAAAAGCAACTTCTTTAGCTTGTGTATGGTTGTCATGTTTTAAGTACGTACATAGAGTGAGCGATTTATTGTCAGTAAAACGGCAACCCAAAAGGGCAAAAGCTGCACCATTATACTCTTTCCTTATGCATAGTCAGAATTCTTTATCTAGTATTTCTGCGTTCCCCACGGGCATGTACTGCGGCCCTGGCTGGTTTGTGTGAGATGTGAAAACAGTCAGGACGGGGTAGGAGAGGAAGGTCAGGTCCCATCAGCCTGCTGTTGTGCCGCTGGGATGTTGAAGAGCAGCAGGACCTCACCATGACACTGATGAGTGAGCAGCCTGCAGATCCAGACCCGCTCAAAGAGACAAATGAGGAGGAAAAGCTCTGTCAGATTCATCTACAGCTTCATCTCCATCCGCTCCAGTATAATACCCATGCTTTTTAAAGAAGGGTGTAGTTTCACAAGGTTTTGATTTTGATTTTTGCTAGAAGCATTAGTTAGAACTGCGTAAACCAGCCTTGACCAACATTTTAGTGCATGCAATTCTGTGCATTACAGTAATAAAAAAATATATGACTGCATTAATTACAATGCTGTGCCAAGCTGGTTTATGCAGGTCTAACAGGTGTATTTATTAAAATATATTATTATGCATCATATAATTTATTAATGATCTATATTATGTCCTTTTGATGCTTTATTCATTATCTTTAGCATTTCTATTTAGCTTTATTCTTTTATTTATTTCAGATTTAATTATTTTTGTCCTTAATTTTTCTTTTGCAATTAACAAATGATTTTTAATAGATTTTTTAATAGATACAAAATAAAAAATGTTTTTAAACTAGAATAAAATGAACAATTAAGCACATAAAGTGACTATAGCTTGTATGAAAACTAAAACAATTCAATTTAAAGTATTCATAAATTCTATAATAGTATATAAATGATGCTAAAACCTTTCTTTTAGTTTCAGATGCATGTATTTTAGTAGAGTTTAGTCATCCCCTCACCCTCTTCTTCAGGCTTTTACACACCCATGCCTTCTTTTCATATGCACTATATGCCCTCTGTCCAGGATTACCAAGGTGACAATCTAGATCAGATTCATGGATCTTACCAGTGACAAATTCCTCTGTAAAATGTTATGGGGCTTTCCCCCCATGATGCCCCTGATAGGATTGTGGCTGTAATAGGCAATCATCATCTCAGGCCAAAGGGGGGAAAAGTGTCTTTTTTTGTGGGGGGGGAAGGGATGCAGAGATACTGTAGGAGGAGAAGGAATTGAATCCTGAGGGCAGCGTCTCTTTGCATCTCGTGCAATGTGAGATGTTATAACAGGAAAAATGAAACGGCCTTCGATATTTAGTGGATGCACATTTATTTTGCGCTGAATGTGAGGTCAGGGATGTGTGATGCAGAGGACGCTGGGATGATCCGTCTCTCTGCGTGGCGTTGATGGTGCTGAGGGTCAATGGAAAGGAACAAGAGCACTTTCCCTCAAATAATGAGGACATTAGCTTGTATTTCAGGGGATCAGGGTAAGGCCAGAGGTATTCAGGCCAAAGGTGAAGACAGAAGCTTTGGTTATGAGGCCTTGTTGAATAAAACAACAGAAACCATCAAAGATTTTGTAGAATGGTTTTAATGGAAATGACTTTGGTTTTAATGGAAACTGTAATGGCTCTTTTGCGTTTCTATTGTTAATTTTGCCTTACTGTATATTGGGGGCGTGTTAAAACCAATATATCCTAATTGAATATCTTCCAAAACACATTAAAAACATTCAAATATACTGGTTCTAATGGTTAAACTTGGATAGTGTGCAATGTTATATTGTAGTAGAAACCACTTGAACTTCTGTGATGGTTTCAATTTATTTTTTCAGCGTTGCCTTTTATTATTATTTTAGCATGTTTAATATTGCCATGTTAGTCCAAGCTGGGTTTTGCTGGTCTGACTGGTACCTCTAGCAAATAATTCTAGTCATATTGAAAATTCTTGACTATAGTGAATTAATAAGAAGCTGTTTCTGGATCAGTTTTATCAGTAAACGCAGAAGCTTTGGTTAAGTCCATATATCTGTTGAATAACACAACAGAAGACAAAATATGTAAAGGTTTTAATGGTTAGAATGGAAATTACTTTGGTTTTAATGGAAACTGCAATGGTCCTTTTGGGTTTTAAACTGGTCATTTTTTATGTCTTATATTGGTGGCATGTTAAAACCCATATATCCTAATGGAATATGTCCCAAAACACATTAAAAACAATTGAAATGTGCTGGTTTAAATAGTTAGAATTTGATGGTCGTTGCCTTTTATTATTATTTTAGCATGTTTAATACTGCCATGTTAGTCCAAGCTGGGTTTTGCTGGTCTGACTGGTACCTCTAGCCAATAATTCTAGTAATACTATTGAAAATACTTGACTATAGTGAATTAATAAGAAGCTGTTTCTGGATCAGTTTTATCAGTAAACGTAGAAGCTTTGGTTAAGTCCATATAGCTGTTGAATAAAACAACATCAGCCAGAAATTGTAAAGGTTTTAATGGTTAGAATGGAAATTACTTTGGTTTTAATGGAAACTGCAATGGTCCTTTTAGGTTTTCTACTGGTCATTTTTCATGTCTTATATTGGTGGCATGTTAAAACTAATATATCCTAATGGAAAATGTGCCAAAAAAACATTAAAATGTGCTGGTTTAAAGTGTTAAAATTTGATGGTCGTTGCCTTTTATTATTATTTTAGCATACTTAATATTGCCATGTTGGTCCAAGCTGGATTCTGTTGGTCCAGTGATAATACTGGACTGGAGTGAATGAATCTGAAGCTGTTTCTGAATCCGTTTGATCAGAGGTGATCTGTCTTGGTGGCATTAATGTAGCTGCAGGTCAATGGAAAAGAACAAAAGCACTTTCCCTCAAATACTGAGGACATTAGGTTGTATTTCAGAGGATCAGGGTAAGGCTAGAGGTATTCATGCCAAAGGTGAACACAGAAGCTTTGGGTTAGACCCGTGTCCCTGTTGAATAAAACAACAGAAACCATCAAAGAATTTGTAGAGTGGTTTTAATGGTTATAATGGAAATTACTTTGGTTTTAATGGAAGCCGTAATGGTGCTTTTAGGTTCCTTCTGGTAATTCTTTTGCCTTATATTGAACATGCCACAAGTTAATACCAATAAATGCTAATGGAAAATGTCACCATTAAAAACTATTTAAATGTTCTGGTTTTAATGGTTGAAATTTGATG